>NW_009646406.1:245189-295292 GCF_000708025.1 Charadrius vociferus | reverse complement strand
ACAGAAATTCTGCAATTCTGTTTTCCACTGAAATCTATTTTCTCGCCCTGAAGTTGCTTCAGTGTTACTCTACAAGAAATACGTAATTAAAAAGGAAGTTTTCCTTAACCAAAATTTTCATCTAGTAAAGCAAAATTTAATAAAATCTTTGCAGAGGTGAGTTTGGTAAACCATGCTTGCTTAAGCCAAGGACAGTCTGATGCTTAGTCATGGGGGCTTGGTACAGAGCTAATGGAAATTGGTGGAAGTCCAACTCTTCTCTTCTGCTTGGCACACTTTGGATTTGTCTGTCAATGCACAAGGTTTTCATTTAGATTTTCTCACAGAACATTGCTGACAACCTTTTGTTAAACTTTGTTATCTGTACCAAGTCTGAAGTAACTTCTGGTTTCTGTTTAAATAAGAAATCAGAATAGGTAAATGAGAGAGAGATTTTAATCATAGTCTGTATAATTAATGCAACTACTCCTAGTTAGAGAAAGACGTTGAGTTTTGGTTTAACCTGTGCCTTTCAGCCCTCTAGCAACCCTCAGTCTCTTATATTTGAATGCAGTTTCTTTTGGATAATTGCTTGCTCTTAGGCCTCCAAAGCTACTTTTCTTCTGGTCTCAAAGGTAAAATCCCTGTTAAAGCTAGTAATGAAAATCCGCTTAATTTCAGGCAGACGTGTGCCATGCGTACCAGATTGTACACCGAAATGGAATTCCAGATGAACAGATCATTGTCATGATGTATGACGACATTGCTGATAATGAAGAGTAAGTGATGAATGCACGCGTATAGTCACAAACTCTATGGTTGCTACAAACATGCCATAGTCCCCAATGTGTTTTGAGTTTGTAATAGTTTTGTAAGAAAAGACTTGAAAACCACGTGTGCTATGCATAGAGATGTTTTATCCATCAGCACAGTAATTCTCCTCTGAAATGTGCTTATAAGCTTCCTAAGCCTTACTGCACAACGCAGCATCAGTTGTGGGATTGAAGACTGCGGAGCTTCATTGTTATGAGAGTAAGTGATCTTAACTCCCGGGCGTAACAGTTTGCAGCAGACAAATAGCCCAAAACAACAAACATAGGGAAGCTTTGTGTATGACTCGCAGGGCTTTTTTGAAAGGACATCATCAGAGAATGTACATTCAACAAAGAAGTGTACACGTCGCATTCTTGGTGACTGTCTAGAGCGCATCATTGTTTTCTATATGAAAACGTGTTCAGTTATACAGCCTCTAATTCTGAGACAACTTCAGCAAAAATCAGCAGACTTCACATGCACAGCAGCACTGGGAGCAAAGAGGAAAGGGGACTAAAGGCAAGACTGAAAGTAGAGAGATGATAGTGTAAGAGACCAACCGCCTACATCTTCAGATTAATTGGCATGATCTGAGGCAGGATACTTGAAGGTACTCTGAGGGTAAGGACATCTGAGGCAAACGTGTAACTGACTGAAGTGGAAAGGCCTTTTTATTCTGAGATCACTTAACGACACACGGTGCAAGTACCCATACTGTCTCTCACGCAAGCTGGTCGGTCAGGACAGTTTAAATGGTTTCCTGGTTGTTCTGTGGTCATTGTGTGGTACATGGCTAATTATTCATATTTATGTTCTGTTTCATTTTCAGAAATCCAACAAAAGGCATTGTCATCAATAGACCTAATGGCACAGATGTGTATGCTGGAGTGCCCAAGGACTATACAAAGGAGGTAGGAATGAAACACCATTCCCCAGAGAGGGTTTAGCATTAGCCAATGTTCTGAATAAATCCTTTCAGCCTGTAGCTTACACTCCAAAATGCACATAGTATAAAGCCTCCAGCTTATTCACCTGCATGGTTTGGCATGAAGTTTGGTGTTCGTAAGATGAATATAAACAACAGATGCTTTGAATGCAACAAAAGTCTTGCATTCAGAAATGTTGTAACTCAATCAGGAGAACAGCTGTGTAAGACTAATTGTTTCATTAAATCAGAACAGTAATCCAATCACCTGGTGATTTCATGATTCAGTATCTGAGTGAGTCATCAGTGGCTAATACATTATATAATGATGGATTGAAAAGGATGGCCAGCTAAACTTGCCGTCCATGTATGGATTCTGACTTTCAGAAGCCATCTTTCTAAATGAAGGTTTTGTTGTTGTTTTTGTGATCAGATCTAACTTTAATCCTTTTAAATCCTCAGGATGTTACTCCAAAGAATTTCCTTGCTGTTCTCAGAGGAGATGTGGAAGCAATGAAGGGGGTGGGATCAGGAAAAGTATTGAAAAGGTAAGAGAATTTTAAATTAGAAAATGATTGCATGTGTAGTTGTACATGGGCACTGATTTCAACAAAAGAAGGTAAATTAGAGCAATTAGAATCCAGCAAAACTTTTGATGGCAAATCCAGGTCATTCATATTACACGTAGAATGGTTCTGGTTTCTTAAACGATCCAGCACCAAGGAGCAACTGCTGATGTTTGTCTGGTATGGAGTCCAGTATAGATTAAGGTATCAAAAACTCTAGAGGATAGTATCAACTCTGTTAAGGTATTTGTTATTTAGACTATTGTCTTTTGCAAAAGTGGCTATTCAAAGAGAGTTTTATTAAGGTTTGGAGGTTCTGGAAAGGGTTTGCTAAGGCTTGGCTTAACGTACACGCACAGCTGTATTAGTCACCTGAAGTGGTGAGGTGTAGCAGTCAGTGGCAGAGGGACACAGATAGCTTAAAGAGCTCATCAGCTGAAAGAATTGCATGTCTAATCCCAGCCATGGTCTTTGTGGCAGATGTAAGGTTATTGAGGCTTTGAATGTAATGAAATGGAAATACAGTTTAATGCAAAAAAATCTTTGAGATTAAAAAAGTAGTATAAGCAATTAACTTTGTAATTGATGTATTATGTTTAAGGTATTTGTAAACTAAGTTACACAAATGATTGTAAGTTTGGCTGAATTCTAATATATGAACAATAATAAATTGTAGATTGGGTAAGTAGAATGTAAGATCTGTAATTAATGGGTGTAGTATATAAAGGCTTATATAATTTAGTGATTCAAGAGTAAAAGCAATAGATTTGAGGGCCTGATTAGAAGACCTCTTGGAAACATACCTGGTGTCAGTTATTCATCTTGCTTCCACAGTTTGAGATACGAAATTATGATGTGTGTTTACTAAGGTGTGTTATATTTCTGACTCAGTACTGCTGGTAAAGAGTTATATTATGTTATATTTTTGATGTACAGTATTTCCTGTAAAACCTTTAAGAATTTCAATTCGACCATTTGGAAGAACTAACCTAGTTAAAGAAAAATTGTGTAAGTGCCTATCTTCATATGACAGTGTAATTTTAGAGACAAAGCAATGAAACAGAAGAGAAGAATCCTGCCCTGGCATTGGGGAGAATTTAAAAAGTGAAGGAGCAGGACAGTAGTCAAATAAGCTATTGCTCTCAATTGTTTAAACTTCATCCTGAAAAGCTGAGATAGAAAATGATATATGCAAGCCATATAGGCAGAATGTTAATAAATTGCTGCACAGTTACTAGATCGTTCTCTTCTAGTAGCTGGAATGAGTCAAGAGGTGACTATAAAGCATTTTTCATTTAAAAAAAAAAAAAAAGTACTTCAGAGCACAGCTCACCTGGGAAAGCTTGATGTTACAAGTCAAATAAGGGAGTGGCCATGCAGAGGGCCAAAGACTCTTAGCTATTCAGGAAGACAATTTGAACCCACATATAAAAGTCTTATCTACATTTCACCTTGGTTGAATTTTTTGCACTTAGGCTCAAGAGTGGGAGCCAGGAAAGTAACACCCAACCCTTCTTTATTAGGCCCTGTTGTGTGAATTTCCAAGTGGCCTGACTTCTGCTATTGGGTGGGACAAGAACTCAGTTATCCTTTGCCTAAAAGGCTTCCAGATTGTCTTCCAGGTTGTTCCCTAACCAGCAGGTTATCGACCAGGCAGAAGGTTGGGCAGTGTCCCCTTAAGTTGCTCTAGTCATACCTTTTTGCAGTCAGGAAAGAGCAAGAGCAAATACTGATATCTGGACAACTAATACAGAGAAGAAGAGGGGAGTTCAGGGTCTCCTTCCAATCTGTTCACATTATTTTATCTTTGATTGTCCCTGAAGACAGTATAAAAGCAAAATCCCTTGGCAGATCTGGCTGTTAGGGCAAGAGCTTAGTATCACCGTAACATGATGTGTGTGGTTTAGAGTGCAATAAAAATCCACAGCAAACAGTGTACTGCACAGACGTAGGGAATCAAAGCCTGTGAGCGTGCAGTGCTCAACCAGCTGCAGAGCCACTTAGTGCAAACGCCAGTCTAGTCTAACGGGTGAGTTTGTATGCATATCGGTTCTTCATGGAGATGTAGGCTGACACTGATTTGGCTAAGTATGGCCATACAGATCACAACAAGGTAGTGCATAAACATACCTAAGGATCTTATCAAAGAAGTTTTTATAGTTTATCCCTGTGTTACTGGTGCCTTGCTATAACTTAGTTATAAAATCATTCCTTTTTTTACCAGACTGCTGCGAATGCCCACAGGATAACAGATTCTTCAGACAGGCATTAAAATACACTTGTGTTCCCACCATACTCGATGTACCCTTCCCTGCCTAACCAGCAGTCAGTTTACAGTTTGAAATGTGAAGTGTTAATTGCTGTATTCCCCATGCTTGAGGGACCAGCCTATACCCTGTTTTCATTCCTTTTGCAGACACTCATCTCCTCTCATAAGCACCCAAAGTAGTATGCTTTGGGAGGAAAAAAATCTTACCAAGAGGAGGAGGTGCTTCAGCTGTATTGTTTTCAAATATTGACATGTCTTGGCATTGAGAAGCAGATGATTGTTGTTGTAGTGAAGATCAGGTTGGAGTGGTTAGAAAGAATTGTTTGCAATTTTTTCATTACAGTGGTCCCAAGGATCATGTATTTGTTTATTTCACTGACCATGGAGCTCCAGGACTTCTGGCTTTCCCTGATGACGATGTAAGCGTTTTGGGGGATTACTTTGTCATAAAAAACATCCTTGTAGTGACATACTAAAGTAATAACTAATAATTGTAAAACACGAAAATATTTGATGCACTGCCATATTGATGGGGGAGGCAGAAAAGGAGCAATATTCTCCTCATCACCCCAGTTTGCATTTTTTCCAGTTTGAATCTGAAGCACTCAAGTTGAAATTAAGTTTCGTCATTTGGTATTTCATTGGACTTTGGTGGCCCAGACTGTTTCACACAGGTGTGACTTGTTTTTCTGGTGTATGAAATATATAATCTGGGACCATTACTGATCTTTTCCAGGGTGGTAAATACTAGAACATTGTACTTCAGAAGGGCAAAGCACTGGATAAATTTAATGGGGAACAGTAAACATATTCACAGCAGTTAGTATTTATTCCTGTTAAGTGAATTGTAGGTCTATTGAACGTAAGTGGGTTTAATACAAGCCTTCTTATTTTACAGCTTCACGTGAAGGACCTGAATAAGACTATTTGGTACATGTATCGTCACAAAAAATACCGGCAGGTAAACAAGCATATCAGAAGTTTTGAGATGGAAAGAGCAGCTGACATGGGGGAGAGAGATTTGTCTTCATTTAGAGAGTTGTTTAAAGCAGGAGGAAGCAGTTACCATGCAATGAAATTTGGATTAGGATTTTGCACTTACAAGGATTGATCCTCTCCAAATTTTCTCTTTCCATTTTTAGTTTACTGTGTATTTGCAGTCAGTGTTGAGATGTAGTGTAGTGCTTTTTGATAACGGTATATATTCTGACCAGGGGTGAACAACATCTGTAACTACCGCACCCTCATAACATATACCTGACTTGCTCTTCCTGTGCTTTGTTCACTTCAGACTCAACTGTTAGTACAGGAAGTTTGCAAAGACTTCATGTTTCTCTTATGGTTACTAACATAGTTTAAGAGACTACCTCTTGTCAGAAAATTCTGTGCACTTATTTCATCATAAGTAAATTTAAGCAGAAAAATTAATATTCAGAACATTTTAGTAGCTTGCCTTTTTAAAGTAGCTGTCTGTGGTAGTCTGTCTAGTATGGCTGGCTGTATTTAGGAACACTTACGTGGCCATTAGTTCTAGAAATACTACATTCAATAGTGGCACATTGCTGTGCCTGAAGACTGATTGTGTGTTTGATTTGTGCTTTGTACCTTAGCCAGTAGATTCCTGTGGGTTCTATAGAGATCAATAGCATCCAGACCACAACATGATGTTTTCCCTTTCCACGTAGTTTAGTTCCCAAAAATGAAAATTGATTTGTTTTATTTTGTAGCATTATGGATAGCTTTTGTTTCAGGGGATGGCAGTACAGGCCAGCTAGCTACAACTGAAAAGCTCTGAAGGACTTTTTTTCATTTCCTCATGGAATTTCTTAAGGTCTCTGGTTTATTTTATAGATGGTGTTTTACATTGAAGCGTGCGAGTCTGGATCTATGATGAATCATTTGGCTGATAATATCAATGGTGAGTAATCAGTTAACTTACTGGACTTAAATGTCACAGCTTGTCACAGGCAGGACCTAAACAGATACTGTGTCAAGAATAGGTTCAAGGCACATTTATGCACAGTTTTATCAGGGAAGCAAAAGAATTAAAGAAAGTAATATTTTCCATTTATGGGAAGTTCCTTTTAAAGAATTCAATGGAGTCTTTAAAAGACTAATGAGGCTTTCAGTTTCTTGCACATGAGAAGTTGAAAAGGTATTTCTTTTCAGGAACTATGCGGTTGCCCTTAACTGGTAGCAGTTAAGTCACACTGACATTTCTTAGCCTCAGCACTGCTAAGAGCAGGTGTGAAGTTCCTGCCATCAGTTTCATTGAGTAGCAAAGGCACTTGGGAGACATCATTGCCAGGCAGTTTTGCTGCACTCATTTGCACAATAAGCCAGGAAGTGGAACTCGGACTTTTCAGGGGTTCTAAGCTCTCTGCTGCAGAGCTGTGAGCTCAGCCTTGATTAGGATGAGGAATCAAAATCTTTTCAAACTCCCGTTCCGTGGCAGGGAGACCGAGTGCTCTGGCTTTCTTGTAGTTTTGAAGCTGGGATTCCAGGGAAGACCAATCACGTGCCTATCCATGGCTTCCTGGGTCTTTGGCCCTGGGGGATGCTACGGGGCACCCGCCTTGACTTCTCACAGCGCTATCAAGGATTTACACAGAGTTCACATGGAATGTTTCGTGTTGAAGATTGTTCAAAATAAATGCTCAGTGAATCAGCACTTTTCAAAGTTTGTTCTATTAGGAATTACCAGTCCGGGGACTTTTTGGTTTTACCATCAGCTCTGCCACAGACTCACAAAGGTAGAAAATTGACAATTTATGTATTACACTACAAAGCTGTCTTTGGCAGCGTTCAATGGTGAACTACAAAGCTTAACTCGTTACTTAGTAAACATTTTAAAGGGTGCTAAGAGCAGCACTTTACTACACAGATAAAATTTAAGACTTTTTTGGGGGCCTTTGAACTTGAGGTACATTCTGAGCAAAACCAACACTATAGCTAGATAAAAGCATGCCTAACACTTTTTCATTTTGAAACCTGAACTTTCTTTCAATTACACAAGTATGCTATGAGTTGACTTTGGCAAAAAGTCAAAATAGCTTTTGTCTTAATAATACCTGTAAAGACATGTTTACAGTATTTCTGCTGTGTTAGAGGTGACTTACTGGGAACACTGCGCTTGGGGCAGACGTTGTAGAGGTTTGTTTTGCTTTGCTGTCAGTGTAGCCTGTTATGCAAGAGAGGATATTACTTAGAAGGTGGCATTTTCTGGAAGAAAAGATGATTTATGGGATTTACTCCAAGTTTGGAAAAAAGTCCTCATTGTAATAAAGAAAATGAACATATAGATGGCTGTTAGTGCACAGTGCTGTCAGGCAGTTCTTTGAATAGTAGATTGTCCCCCAGAACCATATATTCTTTAAACACCCCAGACCACACATTTGGCAGCAAGGAAGGAGGTCTTGTAACAGCACTGAGGCTGACGGAACAGAGTGATTAACAGGCTTCTTTCCTTCCTGCTATTTAGAAGGAAATGGCTGAAAGACAAAATACTTGGGCAAATATATCGTGTGCAGTGAAGTACTAAATCATGTGGGGAGTTGAAAAAAAGAAAACAAAAATGACTTTCCTTTTTTCTACAGTTTATGCAACAACAGCTGCCAATCCCAGAGAGTCATCTTATGCATGTTACTATGATGATGAAAGGCAGACTTATCTTGGGGACTGGTACAGTGTGAATTGGATGGAAGATTCAGATATGGTAAGTTACTTAGTTGCGGTTTCGGCACGAAAAAAATCTCTAGGCTTTTTAAAAATAGCTCTTTTGCAGGGTTTATGAAAATCTTTGTTTTTATGAGGCTGAAATCAACAAATTGAGTTGGTAGAGTATTTATCTACTATTCAGAACCATATATAATCTTTGTTTGGCCAACTAAATTTATTTAAGAAAGTAATTTTAGAATCATACTCTTCTTTTGCTATTTATAAGATTAGAAACTGTCTAGCTTCTGGTTTCAAATTCACATAATCTTGATTTGCTAATCTGAGACCACATCTCTAAATTTGTTAAACAAATTGGGCGGTTCAGTAAATTGTACCTCTGCTTCAGGGATCCTTAAATACTGAACTGTGGCTAACCCATTTGTTAGCATAATGGAAAACAGTATTAATGAAACAAATCTGGGATTCGTATGCTAGCCCAGTCCCTTCTTGCCTGTTTGCTGGGAGATTAGGAGATCACTAAAAGCAATTTGAGAACAGGCTGTCGAATCTTCATTTCAGTTTTTACTTTATCTCTTTTAAAGCCTGTATAGCTCTTGCCCTATACTTCCTTCTACATACTGGCAGCTAAGACCTTTTCCAGGTTTCCTTGCATTTTTAGAATAGCTGAATTTAAGTATCTGTGACCACATGGAAGTTTCTTCATGCAGGAGGATCTAAGAAAAGAAACGCTCCACAAGCAGTTTCAGCTTGTGAAGAAACGCACCAACACCAGCCATGTGATGCAGTATGGAAACAGAGTATGTATTTGAGTGGGCTTCCTGGTCAGGTATATTTTAAAACCTTTTGTGCCCTATACTTTCATCCCTTAAAAACAAAACAAAACAAAAACCCCCCAAACCACTGTAAACTGGCAAGGTTGATTTAGGAAATGACCACTTAGCATTTAAGAGATAATGGTCCTGATGCTAAAGGAAATACAGCCTTATGTTATGCTTTAATAAAAGGTGTCACAATGTGAGTTGTCCTCCAAGCTCTGCCAGTGACTTAACACTTTAATCAAGCATAAGAAGGGTATTTACCACTTCCAGGCATATTATGAATATTAATGAATTGTTAAGTACATTGATCCCTTGAATGGGAAGAGCTGAGAGGTGGTATATCATTTATAATAGTCCCATTATTCAATGTGTTAATAGAAGCACAAACTAAATATTTGTTTAAAAAAAGTAGTCATGTTACTTAACCTGATGGTCTTCTTACCCCCGCAGTGAGTTTTGGAAAGTAAAGTTCTCCGATTTTTGGCAGCCTTGACCTTGTATCAAAAAAAACAATGTGCCTGTGCATACATGCTTACAACCCTATGATCTCCTTTATTTTCTCTAATGAGGCAATTTTGCATGGTGAAGCAAAGACAGACTAGCTACTGGAATGGTTGACAGTGTCCATTTATTTTCTTTCTAACCTTCAGAGTATCTCCTCCATGAAAGTGATGCAGTTTCAGGGCATGGGGAAGAAAGCTATCCCCATTTCTCTGCCACCTGTAGAACACTATGACCTGACTCCTAGTCCTGATGTGCCTCTTGCAATCATGAAACGAAAGCTGATGGCTACCAATGACATTCATGAGGCTAGGAAGATTGCTGCAGAGATGAAAACACACCTGGAGGTAAGCAAAAAAAAAAAAAAAAAAATTTAACTACAGGTCAGGTCATATTGAGAGATTGCTTCTGGTTTTTGAAAATTGCAATAAAATTACTCTTCAGACTAGTAACCTCTAGCTGATGGTTTACTCTTCCTTTATAATTCAGCCATCTGTTCCACAAGGCACATTTAGTAGTGATTAGGCAAGTGTAAGCAAATGCAAAAGTCAGTCTCCTGGCTTTTAGTGTCAGGAAGTTCCTTATCTGCATCTGTAGGGATTATTGGTGGGAGGAGTTACTCTTGTCTCAGTAGAACTGAAGTCTCCCAAATCAAATAGCTCCTGCAGAATGGTAACCAGTATTGGTGTAGTCTTTCTTCTGGCAGAATGCTAGAAGGACAGTGAGTGATGTTGGGTGCCAGGAGTCTGACTTTCTGTCTCCCTAGTTTTCATTTGTGTGTTGAGACAGGTCGAAAAGACTGTGCTAAAAATAAATGGCAAAACTCGGTTGCTTAAAGAGCCCAAGAGTTGAGGGAGGTTTAAAGAAAGAGAAATTTAATTCAAAGTCTTCAAATTGGGTCTAGAAAAAGCATGTTTTAAGTTCTTGTTGTTTTATTTGCAGGTGAAAGAATTTATCCAAGAATCCATGCGAAAGATCATCATGTTAGTAACAGGATCAAAAGAACAGACCAACCAAATTCTGTCAGACAGATTGACCATCAGCAACTATGACTGCTACCAGTCAGCGGTGAACCACTTCAAAGCTCATTGCTTCAACTGGCACTTACCCTTGGTAAGGCAAGCATGAGATATAACCTGATGCATGTACTGGTAAAACAAGTGCAATAGTCATAATCGGGTCTGCAAAATCAGCTTTTATTAAAAAGCTAGCTTGGGGGCAGTCTTACAACTTAGTTTTGGAGGGTGTGAGTAATGTTTTGGAAGCAGGAAACCATTTCCACTATACCTGTAGATAAGCAAGAAGATTACTAAAAACAAAACCATAAATAATCCTTACCTTTTACTAGTTAGTGCTGTCCCTTCATCAGTTCCCTCCCCAGAAATGCTTATATTAAATAAGTCGTGCTGTATTTCTGCTTGAAGCATCTCTACTAGCAAAACAGAGAAACAGCACCACCACTGTGAATTCATAATCCTAATACATTCAGATTTCTACATTATGATCGTTGCATAGTTCCTTGCAGTAGCCTAGCTGCTGCTTCCACGGTCTTGTTGAGTTCCTCACAGCCACTTTTTACTGTAGGGTTTTTTTTTTTACTGTCTTGTCTTCCTGGGATCCCACTTGAGGACCAAATCCAGTTTTGCTAAGCACTGTTTAGACAAGAATAAGAGAGGTCAGTTCCTGTTCCAGAAAACCCAGTCCTGGTGTCAGGCAAGATAACCTAAGTAGGCAGTGGTGTGTGGTAGGATGAGTCAACAGCAAATTAATTTATTTTAGCAGAAAGCAATGGGTTAGTCAAGATTTAAGTACTGTATACAAATCAAAAGCAGATGCACTCCTTCAGTTGGAGCTTCTAATCAGCCAGGCTATAAGGAGGCCACATTGCTCTGTTAAGCTTTTAGTTCCTCTTTTTTAATTTGTTTTTGTGGGTGTTTTTGAATAAAATTGGTTAGATAGGTGAGCCTTGCCTAAGGGGGCATTGTGCTGCAACAGATGAATTTGCCTAATGAAGTTCAAAGAGCAAAGTATACAGAAGACCCATTTAACCTAGTACTAGATTGTCAAGACCAGCAAATAAACACCTCTCTAAATTGCTTCCATAATTTAGTTTGGATAAACAATACCTGCTCTTCATCACTGAAACTATTAACAATGTTTGTTTATTTCAGTATGAGTATGCACTGAGACAGCTGTATGCCTTGGTCAACGTTTGTGAAGGAGGATACCCCGTAGACAGGTAATGACTTCCCGCATACACTGTGGCTGAAAAGCAGAAGCGAATAGGCAGATGAAGCTTAACACGACAAAGCTTCTCACTTGTTCTGCTCTGTTGACTATTTTGTCAGTAAAGTTATGACTCTAAACTTATGAATGCTGATTTCGGAAAACACATCATGATTAGTTCCCTCCCACTCATAATGATCCAGTTCCCCAGTAACCCTTTAATTTCTTTGTTGAAGACCCTCAGGGGAAATTATAGCCAGTGAGAGGATCCCACTGCACTGCATAACATCAAATGGCATGACTGGTATGTTTTACAGGACAAGGGTGTTGCCCTGTAATTCCTGTATGATCATACACTGAAGCCAGGTTGGGAACTGCTGTATTTTCTCTTCTGCCCCCTCAGCTGCTGGCTCAGAACACCACAGGAATGCTGTGTTCTGGTGCGGCAAGGGAGTATGGTGCTAGGGCCTTCGTCTGCGAGCGTGGGGTAGGAAAGCAGGGAAATAATGGTCCAGGCTGATGCTTACGGCGGTGCAGTAGGGGCAAGGGAAGCATGGTGATGAAATTCTGTCTTGGGAGTCTGTGGTGGGGGATGGCATCCTAGCTTGTGAGTCATGCGAGAGGAAGAAAAGGGAGAGAGGAAAGCAGAGGGGTAGGGAATGGAAGGGTGGACTGATAGTATAGGCAGCGTGAACACGCAACCCAGAAGGTGAAGGACTGCTGCCCCTACTCCTGGTGGCATCCCGCTGCAGTCATTTTGGGAAATAGTTTGAGAGCAGAGCACCTGAAGAGTTTCTCATCATTGCTGTTCTCTGTTGCAGAATACGCCTGGCCATGGATCAAGTGTGCCTTGGGTATTGATGGAAACAACTGTCCTTAATGTAACCCTTACTACAAGCGATAACTTTTCATAACTGTAATAATCCAGACTTTACGTGCATGCCAACATGAAGAGAGTCAACCACTGTACTGGAACTGTGCTGGGAGCTGAGGCTCCTGACCATGAGCATCGCAGCCCTTGCCAGTGCTCTCCCTTGCGTCCCTACCTGCTGACAGCCTGCTGGTTCAACAGAGGCATTTTGGCAGACCACCTGGAGCTTTCAAGATTGATGATTTGTTTCAGAGCGCAATGCTTTTAAGAATCTGGATGAACACTACAAGCCACCTATACCTACCAGTGATTGCTAAATCTATGCTAAATTTAAACATTAAGTCACTAATTCTGGAAAAAAAAATTATATTACTGCTAACTATTAGCTTTTTAAAAAATGTTAATGAATTCCATTACAGTGACTAATTTGCAGATTGGTTGAAGAGTGAAGAAACCAAAGCTTGTTCTTTAAGGTTGAACTCCTTAACAGTTTAAAGAAATGAGTTGCACTCAAGAACTATCAGATGTGAACAGCACAGTTAAACTGTGAACAGTAAAAGTCTTTGTGGGTAGAAAGCACTGTTTCCCAAAGAAAAACACAAATATCTAATGCTGTAAATTTAGCACTAGTATGCTATAACTAAATGTATATACACACAAACCTGTGGGAAGTCATAGAGTGCAGGAACTGCCTGTGAATACAAATAAAGCTGACAGTTTCATCAACCCACAGGGCAATACAATGTTACACATCTTGTGTCTTGAAAATGAATGAGAGCTAATTAATTTTATGACATTGCATTAAAAGGTTATCTGTCCCCGTAAGCCTTTTATGAACTGGTCATCTCAAAAAAAAACCCCAAACCAAACAACAACAAATAAACCCACCAAACCCCAAAAACCTCAGCCCGAAAACATCAACAGAAAAAAAATCAAAAGCCCAAAATCACATTTGAAGGCACCACTCCTTAGAGGTGACTCAGTAAATGACAAGCAGGGGAACAAATTAGAGGTTATGGGGTGATTCAAAATAGCTTCAGGTTGCTCATACCTCTTTACATGTAGAGACAGGGTACAGAAGTACTTCAGGGTTCTTTCCAGAATATGTTAGAATATGCAAGATTATCTCATCTCCACGGGAAAAGAAAAAACTCTGGAGAAAACTAAGCCAGTACTTGCAGGATGGAGAGAGTTGTGGGTAGCTCTACTCAGAGGAGAGGGGTTGTCAGGCAAATAACTGAAATTACATTTATATGAGGAAGAGCCAGATAAAGCCAGGAGCATTAGCACTTTCAGCTGTCTGCTGAGTGAGTGAATGAGAGAAATCCCCAGAGAACATCCAGGGTCAAGATGGATGGGATAAGGTAAAAACTATGTGGAACTTGGCTTTACTGAATTAAGAAATGAAAGTTTACCCCTTGGGAGTTGTTGAAAGTTAAGATACTTGATGCTTTTCAGTTGCTTCTTGTTTCATTTCAGCTGTAAAGCTGGGGGTTTTTTTAGCAGAAATCTAAAAATAAGAGAGTATGAAATTCTTGCGTGCCCAAGTGTGTTGCAGGTGTTCCCCTGATGACAGGAGGAAGGATTGGCCACGCAGGACAGCTTTCAGGCAGCCTGGCTGCTATCACGAAACCAAGAGCCCCCAATCACTTTGCAAGAACAGGGAAAATGACTCCTTCGGAGCCCTGTTTGAATATATACATTAAATCTGTTAAGTTTTACGCACCTCTGCTTTAAGAAAATTGTTCTCTGCCCTAGAAATCCAGCCTGCTTCTCAGGCACTTAGCATTGTCAGTTCATAGTTTTAACAGCCTTAGAAATACCCATTTTCTTCTGAAGTATTCTTCTGAAGTATACTTCTGAAGTATTCAGAAGAGGCTGTTGGTCTTTTGGATTTTCGTATCTAGAATACAGAGGGGAAAAAAAGCCCTCCAGGTTCTTCACAGATAGCATCGCTTTACAGCCAAGAGTCTCCAGCCACACTTAAGTAGGCCTCAAAAAGTAATTACCAGATGAAAAATGAGCTGCTAGCACACATTTTATCTCCCACGTTACTGACACCTGGGAGGCACTTGTACCTCACTAACGTCATCTGCCCTGGCCCTCCTGCAGACTCTTGTAGCTCTGAGGATGCAAAGCTGAAATACGAGAGTGGGATTTTGTTGTCTGTTTTCCTCCTGCAAGAGTGATTTCCAGAGCTTCGCCATCCTAAATGCTACCCGTGGCCGTGTTACCCCTTCCCTCCGATGTGCCAAAATGAAAGAGAGAGGCATTCTGCTGAAGATGTCGCTGCACCCACAGTCCTGTCTGAGATGCAGCGGGTTCTTACCCATGCCCCGCAAAAAAGCACTAATGTGTTACTGAATTTCCAGTTCGTGTCCAGAGACCCATTTCCTTTGCAGTCACTCAGGGAACAGCCCCGCAGAAGGAAAAAAACCAACAACCTTCACCTGCACTGATCAATGCATTTGTTTCAAAGCCTCCAAATAGCACCACACAGGCGCAGTGCCTGCATGGCAGGCTGGTTATTTTGGGATGGTAACAGAATTATTTTCGGATTGTGCAAGGTCAGTCTTACGCCAGAGTATCTTGCGGGTGTATTGGGCAAGTGCAGACACCCTCACTCTTCCTGCAGGCACGCAGCTGCTCAGGCTGCCCTTCCTAGAATGCTGGCATGCAGGAATATCTTCCCCAAAATACGGAAAACTGTCAGGTTCCTAGCAAATTGTCATCACGAGGCAGAACAGGGCAAAGTTGAGGCTGTGTTATTTACAAAAACCATCACTGAGCAGAATAGTTGTGTATATCCGTAACCCCTGGGAAGCACATCATCCGCACCAGCCAGGTCTTCCTGTCCTTCTCCTCCTTATTGCTCTGGATCAGAGTTCGAGGCCCTTTTCCCAGCCGTTCTGTGCCAAATATGCTGTGTGTTTCCACCCAACATCCTGCTGCGCACAGCAGTTCACCGCCTTTCCTTTGAGAGGATCCGGAGGGCAGAAGGTATCAACAGCCTCATTGGTATACGCTGTATGCTGACTATTCCTAATGCAAATAATTTAAATAATGCAAATTTACATGGACACAGTTTGGTTCAGAGCGCACGTAGCCGCCCTCCCGTCTCTACTAGCAATAAAGCAGAAGGCAGTTCACCTAGAGTTGGAGGTGATGAACTGTTTTAGAGATTTCAGTAAGTAGTAGTATTTTAGCTCTGTCTAAACCAAGCTGCCTCTTCTCTCACCAGGACGGCTCAAGGTCAGTGCTGAGCGGCTGTGCCCATCTCGGGGCAGGAGGTTGGAGACCTCACATTCCTGTGCTCAGCCTCTGCCCTGGGAGAGCAGGGATGGAGGAGCAGCAGAGGGAAAGGAACCTTAAGCTGAAGTCCCGACTAAGCAGCATTTCGTGCTGAGAGCTCAGGCAGTTCTGAATGAGAGGTTGCTTCCTTCCTAGGGACACGATACTCCAAAAGAGACGGGAGACAACAGAAATATTCCAACTCTGTGATTCCATGCATCATGGGCAGAGCTGGCCGGTGTCCCGCAGTAGCAGCACCCATCCAAAGAGGGACTCTGGTGGGACAGGCAGGGCCTTCGCACCAGCTGGACAGGAGGAAAACATTTTTAACAGTGCAATGGGTTGAAATGCTGGAATGGAGCTCCGGCCCCAGAGACCTGCAGCACTGAAAGGATGAGGCCCTGAGCAACCTCGGGAGGCAGCTCTGCTTCCAGCAGGGCTTTGACTGGTGACCTCCAGGGCTCCCTGCCAGCCTGAATCACTCCACAAGCCTATTGAAAAAAGCCAGTCTTGTGACGGGTTTCAAAGTACAGTTGGTGATTGAGACATCATGATGCCCAAAAGCTCTTTAATGCAGCAGGAAAACTGCCTTTGATTTCAATGGCTTTATTTTAGGTTAGAGGTGACCTGCTGGTGGAATTATTTCAGTGAATTATTGACCAATTCTATCACTGGGTGCAAAGTGGTGTTAAATCAGCTCTGTGCATGAAGCAGCTGCTCGGGCTTTTTGTTTTTTCTTTGCAGAAGTTGCCAGGTTCAGCAGGTCTCCCTCTTCCTCTCACTCTCACGCTAGGAGCCTTTCCTTGTGAGTAAATGAGTGATTGTTGCACAACCTTTCTCTGCAAACGAGTGTTTGAGGAGGCCTTGGCTGGATTGCACAACCCTACTTGGTCAAAGTCTTCTGGAAAACTCTTGTCTGGTGATGGGTCATGTGAGAGCCAGAGCATGAATCACAGCGTGACCATCTTGACTAACCAGGGGAGGCCACAGATCACCAGACTGGACTGCTTCTTCCCCGCCTGGGCTGCAGCATGAGGAAACCCCATGGAAAATGAATAAAATCCCATGGAGCCTTTAAAAACACCCATTTCATTCCCACATTTTGTGTGTTTTTTCTCACCACCTGAAATGTCTGATACCAGCCCAACATAGCATGGGACCCTGGGCACCAGGCTCCGGATGGGGGGCACGTGATGAACCTCTCCAGCAGTTTCCACGCTGGGGACTCTGAGCTTTGCCAGGGTCACCAAAACAACAGCATGTTTGTTCCCAAAAGGCTGTTTCTGCATGACCCCAGCACAGGAGTAGCCTGAGTCCCACCACAGAGCTGTGAGCCCGGAGAGGCAGCAGTCATCTCTCTCCTGGGTCCTCCTGGGTCATCTCCCAGCTCACGTTCCCTGACGAGGGACAGCTGTGGTCAGGCCCTGTGCCCCAGAGGTGTATGTTGAGCAATGTCACCAAAGAAGTCAGGTGCCCCAGGGCCTCTGAGCGAGCCCCGTTCTGCACCGAGCCCCAGCAGAGGGATTTCCTTCCAGGCAGCTCACCGCCAGGCACGGGAACTCGCATTACTGTCAATAATCTCTCTGAGTTTGGGAGAGCCATGGCAACCTTTGCAAATCAAATCAGAGCTTTGCAGTTGTTATGCCAAAGGAAAATGTTGCATGTGCAATTTGAGAGCCATTGTAAAAGCCCACAGAAGTTCAGCTGGCACCCCAGGCGTTTTGAAAACCAGGACCTGCAGGTCTGATTTTGGGACTTTGGTAAATTTTAGTCTTTAGTACTTTAGTAAGTACTAATTTTAGTACTTACTAAAATTAGTAAATTTTAGTGTGAATTGCAATGATTTAGTGCTGTCACCGTTTCCATGTGCTCCACTGACCAGCCATACAGCCCGTGATTCTCCTTGCCCCGAGGTCAAGCTACTGACTCAGATGGCCCAGGATGCTGCGAGGTGCCAGAGCGCTTCACTTCATCAATGTGTTGCTTGTCCCTGGCCAGTGCAAAGTCCGGTTGCTCTCCGGAAATGCCTAGCAGATCAGTCCTAGCTTCCTTCCTTTCATGTTTCTACTTTAGCCTTATCCTCATCAGATTACTTTAGGCTCATTAACTGTGAATGTTACAGTATAAAGATAACCTGATCAGGCCAAGGACTTTGGCAGACATATACATCTTTGCTCCTGGGGCTTAAAATAACTTGCAGCAGCCATGGCAGAACTAAGCTCTGGGTCTGGCCCTGGGGACCCCCAGTCTTGCCGTACGTGGACGCCACGCAGTGCGGTACCTGTGCACAGGTGGTGGGAGATGAGGTGGGTACATGGCTTGGAGTCCTACCAAGGGGGATGAGGAGGCCAGTGGGAGGTGGCTCAGAGAGTTAGCCTGGGCCCTGGTTTGGGGGGGGAAGAGGGGTGAGAGGCAGGTGGGGGTGTCTCCTTTGGGAGAACGGGTGCAAAATGGAGGATTTGGAGAGTGTGTGTGGGGGGGTAGGTCTGAGAAAAAAGGAAGGTTCGTAATTGATGCTGCCCAGAGGTGGGACCCTCCTGCTGTCACAGCCCCAGGGGTGGCAGCTGAGATTGTTCTTGGTATGGCCAACATCGAGCAGATCAGCCATCAGGCCATATGGACATCAGTGATGAGAGCTACGGTGGAAACAGGACGACCGACCTCTGTGCTGTGTGTCAGGGATTTGCTGGCAGTGCTTCCACCAGGAGCTGGACAGGCTGAGGACATGCTGCCTCACAGCTGGACTGCCCAGGGGACCCTGTACCCAGTCCTCGTACGAGGGTCTGCACCAAGCCATCGGCACACGACACCCAGGTCAGGGTGGCAGAGGGGCAAGAGCTGTCGCCTTTGCCGCAGCCTGCAGGATGGACACAGGGAAGCTGCTGTTGGGGCAGAGAGGCCAGCAGCTCCCGGGGCCATGGGGGGTCCCTGGGGACACGTCCCACTGCGACAGCCAGGAGTGGGACAGCGGGGACCACCAGGGGCAGCCCCAGTCCCGGGCATTGGGCACCTCCCTGGGAATGGAGACAGGCAGGTGGGTACTGGAAACCTGTATCTCAGGTTTGGTCATGGCATCCCGAGTGCCACCCTGAGAGCAACTCGGGCTCCCGGCAGGAACATGCTGCTCCACCAGAGGCTTGTGGCAGGGGGAGGGAGGGGTTCCGATCTGGCATCCTGCAGGTGTGCTGCCCAGAGGCAAGGTGGAGGTGCCAACAGCTGCACATGAACAGAAATAACCCCGAATTTGGACTCAGCTCAGTGCTGGTGTCACACACTGCAAGGTCTGCACATGATGTCCTCGAAACCAAGACTGCTGTTACTCACTGTTCCTCATTCCTGGTTGTTGTCCCTTCCTGACAAGGCGTGCACGCAGCCCAAGCTGGCGGAAGCACGGCACTGGTTGGCTATCTGTATGCAGATTTGGCCAGTGCATGTTAACAGCTGGGGCACGTAGACGTGGACATTTCGAGCCCCAGAGACCGAGAGGGTGACCAGCTACACGCAATACCATTTTGCCTTTGGAGGTTCAGGAGTAAGGCAGGGGCCTTGCACAACTTGGCCCAGCATGTCCCAGTTCTTTTTTGAATGTTAATGGGAGGAAACAACAGCTGCTTTGAGCAAAACCCACCGTAAAACACCCTTTCTTTCTAATCAGAGTTTTGCTGGGCCTGATCCCAAGTTTGTGTTGCTGCAGTGGAGGTTGCTTGCCTCCTGCATGCAGGCAACCCAGCCTCTTGCGTTCGTACGGGGAACCTTGCCTGAATGACGGCACCCCAAAGACATGGATCTGTCTTGCAATTAAGGCTCGCGCTTCCATTATCCAGTCCTGAAAAATTGTTTTCAAATTTCATGAAATGCATTTTTGCATTGTCTCAATCTATTCTGTGGGAATTTAGGTTTGCAGGGAAATTTAAGTCTGCAATGACTGAATGACTGAAAGCACAGGTAGGGAGGAGAATTAGCAAGTTCTGTCTGTAGCAGCCTGAATTTATTAAAGTAATAACCTGGTGGGACTTGCAGATATGAAAACACTAGAGAAAATGATATCCAGGTAAAAAGGGACAGGTATTTAATTCTAGCTCTTTTTGACTTTCAAATTTTAATCATCTGGTTTGCTAAACTGGGCAAATTATTAAATTCTTTACAAATGCTTATTTTAAAATAATTGCACCATACTCACACATGGAAATAAATATACAATTAACCCGACACTATCATACAACCAATGTGATGAAAACTGCTGTACATGTAAAACTGATGGTGAAGACTTTCAATCTTTAAAGAAACACGTTGATGAAAATGCCTGTGCTACCTGATTTCAGTGACAAAGAACATATTCTTAGTGAATGTACAGGATCATCTTGCACGGTCTGTAATTACGTGGATTTCAAAGGCAATGACGTGTTGTAGACAGCAAGACAGAGATGGAGTTCTGCTACAAGTGGCAGCCCTACGCCACTGAGTACATCAGACAAGACTCAGTTTATTCAAACTGGGTGAACAGATACTGTAAGGCGTAAACACAGTCTTACCTTCGAACAGATTGAGGTGCGTGCAGACCTTTCACAGGCCTTGTGCACAGAGGTGATTCACACCTGCCATAATTTATTATGAAGTAAATGTCCACTTTTCTGCAAGATCTCTGGATTTTCTCCACTGTCCCTTTACATTCTGCGACGTTGGCTGGTTGCCAGTGGGAGGTTCTGATGTTTGATACTTCAAGTTTTCCAGAGGATGAATGTTCTCCTGAAGGTTCCTTTTAGTTCTGCAAATGAACTCTGCTGAGAAATGCCCTGAATTCAGACAGCATCTACAATTAGTACACCTGCCTTATGTCAAAGGCCATGCTCTGGAGACCTTCTGAGGTCTGCAGATACCAAAGTATCTCATGAGATAAACTATCCAGCCCTTCCAGGATGACAGCAAACGCAACAAAAGAGCATCAGGGCCCTTTGGGAAAGTCTGACTCTTTGACAATTGGAACTGGCGGGGTTTTATGGTCTATTGGTTTATAAATAAAATGGAAATCTTTCTTGGTTTCACTCTTCAGCAGGGAGGCTTTGATGTGGTGAGGAAGGGCATCTTTGTCCAGCTGCAGCCACTGGTCATCGACATAAACAAAGAGTCCATAGTCCTTGGGATGGGAGACTTCAAACTTTTCAGCACACTGCTGACTCAGCTGCTCAGCTGTGGTGTCATTCCGGGAAGCAAGTGTCCTTGACTGAGCACCGATCTCCAGAAAGGAGATAGAGATGAAATCCTGAAGAGAAACATGAGGATAAACCTTGCAGTTAACACTGACTTAGGACCAAAGGAGGTAGAATTCAGCCCAAAGCTCTAGCTGCCTAGGACTCTTAAACACTCCCAAATGTCCTCCGATCATTCTCCAATGCCCTAATTATTCTCTCCTTTCTCCCCTCTGATGAACAAGCTCTGAATCAGCAAATACTTAAACTAACTAACACTTAACCAAATCATTAGCCTTGTAAAGACACATAAGTAAAAGCTTTTTTCTGATTTGGTGAATATCCTTAGTGTGCGACAGTTCCTTCTCCCACCTTTCTACAGCTCCTGAAGAACTAGGAAGCAAAGAAGAAATAGACCAGAATAACAAGCCCAAACCCTCAGAGATCTGGCCTGAAGCCCCCCTGTCTCACGGAAACAGGAAAGGGCTGGCAGTGTGGTGACCCTTATAACTCCACTGTCACCCAAACAGCACCTTGAGACCGTGTCCTACAAACTTCTTTCCATCAGTAAGGAAACAGAAGTAGTTATGCAGAGGAGGCTTATTTACTAGTATCCTGTTTCATGCAGTAATGACTGTTGGGATGACTTTCCTCTTGCCAAACTCATGAGGAACAGAATCTAGAGAGGCCACTGTGGAACCTGTGTGTTTAATTTTTATCTGTGAAGTTCAAGAAAATTCCCCGCCATTTTGGCCAGAAAATACTCAGGTTCTCTCCAGCAGAAGTGAGATTTGCCGAATGTATAGACTATGGGCTTCCAAACTGCATTTATGGAGTATCACTGCAGACAACTGAGGCAGCCAGAGGGATGTGCAGGGGCATGCTGAACACATCAGCAAGCTGTTTACCTCTGCCAGGATGGCCTCGCATGTCTCTGATATTACCCCTCATTCAAAGGAATGGAAAGCAGCCCTTACGCTGCTGGAGGAGGTGGGAATCTTCTGGAGAAAGGTGGCATTTGCTCCTCAGCTATTATGCTCCACGGTAGGTACTTGCTATGAGCTACTGCCAGAGCAGCACTCGGGGCTGGATGGGTATTTGATGTATGCCATCCACCATTTGCAAGTTCTCAGATCATCAGGCACTGTTTTCACTGCAAGATGGGAAACATATTCAACGCCACACTTTCATAGGGCTCTATGGACTGTGTCTTCCCCTCAGGAGACTTTCCCTGGGCTTTCCCCTCAGCATTCACAATTTTCAGTTTTGCAATGTGCAGGCTTTACAGAACCTGAGCCTTTGCTGCCTCCCTGTGGGTGACAATTTGATCACAGGACATGGGGCTGGCAGGGCGTTCCGACTGCCTGGTCCTGCATCCAACCTCACCACGGCTGGAGGTCCAGAGCACCCATCCCTCCTGGGACCCTCTCCCACTGGTACATGAGGAGTTCTTTGCAGGGCCATACTCAGAGTGGGCTTCAAAGCTAAACAGATGTTGCTGGGTCTTCCCCGCTGCCAGACAGGAGAAGCCAGGCTCTGGAAGATGCTTGCCTGACTGACCCTTGGAATGTCTCAGGTTTTCCTACAGCTTTATGCACCTAGAAACCGCCCTCGCATCACCTGCTCACATCTCCTCGGCTTAGCCCAGGACTTCCCCAGGAGACATGGAGAAGAGGGGCTCCCTGCCTCTCCACTGCAGCTCTCCACATGCGAAGATTCCTAGCATACCTCCTTTGAGAACAACAAACAACAAAACAAACAAAACGAACAACAAAATCACCCTGCCGTCATATTTAAAATTTTATCATTATGAGGGGACTTCAAGACTTCAAAATGCATTTTGTAACACTTCAAACGAGGTGCCTGTTTTAAAGATTTGGAAATCTTGCACTGTATGTGCTCTTGTTTTTTAATAGTGATTTGGGTTAATTTTGTTTTAAAACCATTATCGTATTAAAAATTCGCAAGTATGGGGAGAGCATACTCATCTTCCAGGCTTTTTCCCTAGAAAGTAATGCCAGCTACCTGCACTGACGAGCGGGAAGCCCGGGCCTTGTTCAGCGTCCTCCGTCGCTCCCAGCGGTGAATGGAGTCCTGCACCTCCATGCTCAGCTGCCGTGTGACAGTGATTTTGTCGTAGTTCTTGATATGCTCCAGGGCCCCATAGGTGGTGGTTAAATAATAGGAGCCTGTGAAAGGAGAAGGTCTTGTATGAACATCACGCCAGCATGGGCCATTCATTTCCACATCCATCCTGCCTGCTTGTGCCTATGCAGTGGCAGTTGTCTAACTCTTGCACTGTCTGTGCCTCCCTGCTGACGTGAACCCAAGAGAAATGAGACCTAATGACCACAGTGTCCTCCACCTCCTTCTGCTTCACCATGGTGTCGCTGCCCAGACTGCTGAGGCTGTAGATGCCCTGAGAGGAAACACAGACTGAAAGTAAACTACTATAAAAGCTGCTTTCACAAACAAACCCAAAACAACGCCTCTGAGCACACGTGGTTTATTCTTTGGGGTATGGCCACCTTTTCGTTGTGTTTAATAGGGCCACTGCAACCGGTCTGTAGTTTGGGCTCCTGCGCAGTCCCCACAATGCAAGGAAATAGTAACAACCGCAGTGTACTCTGTAGGAGAAGTACCAGGCTTGGCTTCAGCCCCTTTTTGTGGGGCTCTAGCTACATGGTCCCCTGTGGGCTCAGCACCGTTAAAGGATGTCTCTCTCAGACCTGCGAGGACAAGTTACCCTCAACTCCCTCCATCTTGACTGACTAGACAGGGAGCCCAGATGTTTGACTGAGAGTAATTCCTGGACTGTTCAGAATTGTGGGATAAATCTTCGTAAAGCAGAGAAACAGGGGATAATGCAGTAAAAGCCCACAGCCAGTCCTTTTCCCTCAGAAACTCCCTGGCTGCTGTGGTGGTGGCTGCAGCAGGTAATAAATAACCAGCTGCAGCAGCCAGGGAAGCAGCTGGTCCATGATAAGAACAGGCTTCATCAACGGAGATGAAGATAAGCCCCGATAAGAGGACAGAGTGGAATATGAGGAAGCTGCTGCTTTGGTTGTGGGGCAGCCCCGTGTCAGGGCACGGCCTCAGCACCAGGTTAATTAAAAGTGCTCATTTTCCCTTGTTGAGCCTTCCAGGGTCAGCTCTGCTGACACGAGGGTTTCCTCTGAAGAGAGGGAAGGAATCAGCCCACAAAGCTGCTCCAGCAGCAGCAGGGATGGGGATGGGTCCCCTGGGCCCCCAGGCCTGAGATGGGACAAGAGGCCAGTCTTTGGCCAGGCCAACCATGCCCACGTCACCTGTAAGATGCCATGGGCCCCACCTCTGCATGATCCCCTCATCCAGGGTGCCGGGAAGACAGGGAGAAATAAAAATTGCCTGTCAGCTGGGTGGAACTCTATGTTTTTAATAAGTTTTATAACAACTGCAGTTGCCTCTAGATGGCACTTCCACATCGCCCAAATGTCGCACCAGCCCGTGGCCCTTCCTCAGGCTCTGATGAGCTCCACAGTCATTGCGGCTGGTTGCATAAGTGGTGGCTAAGACAGCATTTTATTTAAGAGCAGTATTTTTAGAGCACCATTACAGTTTGGTGTAGCAGAGGAGAGACCAAGACATTGCCATTTGACTTTCTGTTCTCTGGTGGATCTGATGAAGAATGTCCCATAACTACGCAGGTCTGCATACACCGAGAACACTCTCTTATTCTTTACTGTCTCCCACAATGTGCTGCTAAGAACAGGCTAACAAGCCTGTAAGTGCCACTTTTCCCCTCTTAAATATAGTTACTACCCTCCCTCGTCTGTCATTCAGTATTTCTCCTGCTCTGGCAGATTCAGGGGTACCCGTGATGGGATCCATGACCTGGTGTCTACCTTCCCTCAGAATCCAGGGAGGAAGATCTCCCAGTCCCCCATGACAGGAATTCATTACATCTCCTTTAAGAATTAATTTTTTTTTCCACTTTCCAGTATCTTCATTTCCACACAGTCATTCCGCATCATCTACATAGTCGTTCCCCATCATCTGTCCTTGCCTGTGCCCCAGTAACCATCATTGTTGTTATAAAATTCATTCAAAGTAAATTTTTAATTTGGAGGCCAGATTTAAATGATTTTGTATATTGACCTGATGTAATTTCACAGTTTTCTCACTTCTGCTTTCCTTTTTTCCCTTTTATTTCTGTGCCTGAATCACCTTTTGCCATTTAACTTTGAAAGGCCTAACTCGTTGACTTTTGCCAGTTCCCATTTTAGCCCTGCGCTTTGCAATCTCAGAGCTGTCTTCACTGAGACATTCTTTTTTTTTTCGTTCCCTGTATCTGCAGTTACTCTCAGTCTCCTTTCTGAAGTGGTTATTTAGCTAGTTTGATCTGGAACTCCTTCAGAAAAGTTTGACTGGAGTACACATTTGAGAGAGTCTTGGCATCTTTGACTTAAGAGAACTTCCAGCCAGCTTTGCCTTTGATAGCCTGAGCTCCCCAACCCAAGTGACTTCAGTAACCAGCCTGGAAGTGTGCCCTTTTGAAATGAAGAACCTGTGGGCAGTGTAGTCACCAACTACCAGCTTAGTTATGTCAGCAAAATGCTGTGCTTAGGGTAACATTTTTTCTGCTAACAGTTCTTTGCAGCAGGAAAATTAGCCTGTGCAGAAACCCCTCACTAATATGACTGTGTTGCTACGGCTTATTCTGTTAGTACTTAATTTTGCCCACCTCTGCACTGTGCTGGGATGACAAGCTCTTAGTTACAGACTTATACGTCCATTTAATATAAATAAAATTAATCTGCTGTTGTTCATCCAGGCCTCCTTTCTAGAACCTCAGTACTTACCAAAACAAAGCCTAAAATAAACCCTATTTTATTGGTTTAGTGACTACTTGGTGAAAAATTATCTGTGTTCCTAATTCAGAGTGCGTAATACTGTCACTGTTAGTAGCATTTGCTTCCCAAGCTATATTTAAGAAACTAAAGGCCCACAGTTCCCTGGGGTATTTATCCCTCTATTAGGAGAAGTCTTTATTCACATCCAAACACAATATTCCTCTCTAACCCAACTTTCTCTGCCTCGCTATGATACTCAGCCAGAGAACATTGTCAAAGGGGTCACTCAAATTTAAGAGTAGAGTGACCGTAACGATGATGTATGGCCCCAGGCATACAATGTGGTTTAAGAAATGTGCTCTTTTCTCATTGGAATAAATACAAGTGTCTGCACAATGGACTGCAGCAGCGGTTTAATTTTAGGCAAAGACCTTTTAACTTTTCAGCCTTTGGGCCAAGGAGCACTAGATGTCTCTGTTTAGGTTACTAATCCAGCAACTCAGTTCTCATTTATGCTGGGCCCTTGTCTTTCTAGCTGGTGTCTAAGGACACTGCACTGCTAAAAGCAGTGTTTGACAATAATTTTTTGAGACTCATATTTGAAAAGCTTGGCCAAAGCTTATCCACAAATCCTAGCCAGACCCTTGCTGCCCCACTTTCACAAACACTGAAGCCAGGTAAATAATGATTTCCAAAGGGAATATCTCAGGAGCAAACACTGTACTCTACCTTCCCCTAGCTGCAGAGCAGGGTCCATGAGCTCCATCATATACTCCACATTCAGAAGGACTTCAGTCAAGTTGCTGCGGGCCAACACGTACATAAGCACGGGAAGGAAGTCATCTGCACCGTACGGCTTCCCTGAGCAAAGAGAAACACATAGTGGTCCCAATAAACTCGCCACAAAGACACGTTCCCACACAACACTGACAGCTTCTCACCCAGCATGGCCTTTGCGGACTTTGGCTTACATTATCTGAAGAGTTAAAGCTTGAAAACACCAGCAAAGAAAAAATGCTGAAAAAGGGAAAGTCAGGTCTCTTAAAAGATAAGTGAACTTTCTTCAAGCCCAAAATACGAGTATGAAGATTTTTAGTGAGCACCATTTCTGCTATTCTTTAATAACTGGAGAAAGAGAAGCTTAAACTTCATGGATCACAAACCAATGACCATCCTTAAAGGCTGCCAGCTCAGCCCTCTGATCAACACTGCCATCAAGACTTCAATTCAGGTTTACAGTATTTGCAGCAAAGTTGTCTACATGCATTAGGGGTATTTATTCTCTTAGGTTTGCACTATGTGTGGGACCAAAGAGCAGAAAATGGAAGTTGAGACTCGTTTTTAGGACTGAGGACTTCCGTGTTTACGTTCCTTCAGAAGGCAAAACATTACACTACACGTTCCTAATTAAAACAGCCACCCAAGAGCTAGGATCTTTCCAGTCATGGTGTCTAGCTAAGAAAACAAAAAGCCTTTCACATTGGACTTAGACTAGTTTTTGGACTTGGTGTGCAGCAGGTGCTACAGGAACAGATCCTCATGGGCTCAAGACTTCCTGTGCTTAAAAGGTTCACATCAACAAAGTCAACAAAGTAATCTTTTATGTCATCTGTAAGAGCTCTTTGGGATCTCTGAGGACAAAAAAGCATACATGTTAACAGTCATCATTATAAATAATTACTACTTAAAATAGAACCCAAACTGAAGCTTTGCTGTATAAACCGCGAAGAACACAAGGATAGCTTTTCTTATTAGAAAGATGCTCTCACTTTCCACCAACATGTCATAAATTCATCATGGACAACCCATAATGGCAAGTTGCTTAACTGGCCTATCTTCCCAATATTCAGAGTTGACCACTCCTGTTAACCTAAGCCCAGATTGCTTAGGGCTGAATGTCTTCCCTCAGACAGTTTTCTTTACCTGAGCACTTGCATGTGTTGGTTTCATGGGCCGTGTGTGTCTCACTTCAGAACCGTTTGCCTCACCTCAAATAATCAAAGCTACCCTTGATGTAGCTTCAGTGAAATTATACCCAAGCCATTTTTGGCCCGTAGTCCACATGCCCTTCCATGGTAGGGCATAAATTCCTATTTGTCAAATGTTCCCACTGACTTATTTCAAATCTTTGCCATGAGTCAGCTTTCCTTTTTTGTCATTCATAGCTGATGCAGATTGTCCACTGGCAAAGAAAGATATTCTTCTGCAGCCTCAAATAAACATGAGATTAGCCGCTGATTAAAAAAAAAATAATGTGGCTTTAAAATAAACCCAGTAATATATCTAGTAAACAGAGAGTTGATCCAGTTAAAACAAAGTGTTGGAGTATGAGAGATTGTCAGAGCTGTAATTCAGACTGTTTCTAACAGAGTCCGCACATGCCACAACGTAGACAATTTATTTAATGAAAGCTGGATTAACGCTTTCAATTCTGTTTGCTTTGTTATGGCTGCCTTTAGTTAAATGACACAGCCTTAAGTCTTCAACCAAACTATAAAAGGACTGCGTTGTTTCATTAACATCTGGATGGGCATTTTGTATGTCTGTTGTTGACTTGGCTTATGTCTCTGTGAAAGCTTCAGCTCTGTGAATTGTCCAATTCGTTACTGTTATATATATTACCTTAATACAAGCAGCTTAGTATTACAGCTATTTAGTATTACCTAGCAAAAAAAGATGACACAACTGAGACATGAAAGGTTACTAGAAAAACTGCACAGAGAAAAGCCCTATTCTCCTTTTGACCTGAGTAAATCAGATGCCAACAGAGTTAGTTCTGTATAAAACTAGTGTAAAGGAAGATGAAGTACCAGAGAGTTTGCTAGGCTCATTTTTTCCCTTCTTTAAAAACTTTTTCTTTATGATGTAGTAGTTACTGACCAGTGGCATGGATTGGGTGCTTCATTTCCTGAACCCCCAAGGGATTTTCAGTGCAACACCAATAGCAGAATTTTCTCTTCCCTGCCTCTTCTTTACCATGACTATTCCATGTTGTGTCTCTCCAAGAAAGTTGCTACTTCACAACATGAATTCCTACCCACTGGAAAAACAATGCTGTGTTTTGTTTTTTTTTTTTTTTAATATAAAATGTCACTGAAGGAGATCACCAGCCAGCCAACAGCCAGACAACCAATGTAGAGGGGAAACAGCAACTTGGAACTATTTCCACGTCCCCAGCCATTCACTTCTAGTGTCAAATGAAATGAAAGTTAGAGGACACTTTTCAAGAACTCCTCCAGAACCTATTTCTTTTTTATTGACTGAGAAGCAGGCACCAAGTCAATTGTTATTCATTGCTGTCTATATCATATCTATAAGCTGAGTTAGCCGCTTTGCCCACCAGCCCTTGTTATAAACCCTTCTCAACTTTAAGATTTCAGAGAAATATTATTGGACTCCCAGCTGTTTATATGACTTAAATATGAAAATCTGATACGCAGTTTCTTTTTGATTATTAAACTCAGAATAGGGATGTCTGACTGCAATAATGCAAAGAATTCTTATTCTCCATATGCTGTATGCTCATAACCTGCATAAATTACTAGACATAATTTTAGTCCACTTGTGGGAATATGAAACCTGATTCTTAAATACCCACATCTCTACCTAAAGCTGAAGTCAGCAGGAGCTGTAAGAAAAGCAAAGCTAATTATCAAGGATCTTAGCTCTGACTCCATGTGTTGCCACAAACTTCCAGTGTTGCCTAGGGTAGCTCAGGCATGGTATATTGTGTCTACTCCTTGTAGGCATCGCAACACTTTCTCTCCACTGACTGCATACGGAGTCAAGGATAGGTGCCTGAGAGGCCAGGAGCCTGAACCTCCCCTTGTTCTCCTGGCCTTGGATGTCACAGCAGACTAGCTTAGTCCCACACAGGGACTGGCTTAGACACGTACAGCCGGCAGACCAAGTACGGCCCTGAGATGCCCTGTGTCTCAGTTCATCCATGGGGATAATAGGTGGTGTCAGCAACTCGAATATGGCCAGACGCAGGAGGCACAAAGATATATGAAACAATGCCTGTGAACCAAGACACCCAGGAGGTTGGTGCTGCTCAGCATCCTGCAACCCACATGCTCCCTGCACCACGAAAGGCACCAGGACACCAACCAGCGTCCATCCAGGGGCTGCAGCAGGGATGTCCTCCCTAGGCTGCTGCCTCCTCAGCTCCACTCTCATTCTGGGCCAGAGCCAAGGTCCCAGACCTGCGTGTCTAACTCCATCTGTGGTCTCTCACAGAGGGGTAAGTTTACAGCTGACAGAGTTAAATCTAGCTCTGACTCTGCCAGTGGTCTCAGTGACACTGGGACTGAGCTTGTTTGTTCAAGGTGGTGGTGCCCTACTCCAGATATGACTTGCTTGCTTTATTTCCTCCTCTTCCCTGCAGGATCAGGAAACATTTATTTCATAAATATCTATAAGAAGCTTAAAATAAGCTTTCTCTACTGCCACAAACTCATCCTATTATGTTTATAGCACAGCAAATACAACGTCAGCTCCTGGCTGGCATGCAGTGCTTGAATAGAACGGGTATTAATTAAATACACGATTTAAAGCAACTGGAATTCTGCCCAAGCCTCCATAAAGAAATTACAGACTATTTTAACACACTCATGCATTTCTTTTCCCTCCATGTATATTCTGACAACCAGCAAACAATGATGATGCTCTGCACCTTGCTCTAATATTTTACAAACACTGGCATGATGTCTAGCAGCAGCTCTCCAGGAAATATGAATTTTAGCCTCAGTTTATAGGTGGGAAACCTGAGGTACAGAAAGATTAACTGAGATTTGTTCAAGATCACAAGAAAAGATTATGACCATCCTTCCACTCACTAGCATTTTGCTGTCTCTTGTCTATCTCATACTGCTTCAGCAAGGTTCGATTTATGGTGTAGTTGAATTAAGAGAGTTAATACATGCAGGCAGCATGAATCCATTTCAAAAACATGTTTTACAGATCAGAGGAATTTGTTCCCCTTGAAAAATTTGAACTGGCTCTTTAATTCAAATATAGAAATTGTGCTAGCCAGAAAAAAGATATAATCTCTAGTCCATCAGCCTTCCTTAATAGTAACTTAAATACAAATATCCTCTTCCTAAAGATAACAAAGCAAAACTGTTATGTATAGATTTATTTTCCTTCTCAGAAGTGAGATGTGATAATGAACAGCGTGGTGGGATTTCTTTGACTTAGTTTTAGGAGCTTCTAGCATCAGTTCTATACTGGCTGCTGAGGTATTTGAGGCCATGTTCCTGTTCACAAGCTCAGCTATCCCACTGAAGGAACACTGCTTCCTGCCCACACCTTTGTCAACTGCACAGCCATATAGGAGTGCATCAGGGCCACTAATATCCAGCTGCTCAGTTCTACAGGGGATGACAAACTTCATCCTAAAAGCTAGGGAAGAGAAAGATTCCAATGGCATATACGTCCTACCTATCATCTCTTTCCAAAAGCAGACTATGATTAGCCATGCAAAACTAGGCAATAGAAATCATTAAATCAGATGTTTAGGGCCAGTCACCTAGCCGACTCCATCGCTAGTACAGAATTGGTTTTGAACTATATACTCCCACTCCCCATGCAGTTCAAAGATACTCCAAAAATGAAGCTTCATAACCTTAGGCAGTCCACAAGTTAAAAATGTTGCAGTAAGAAGATCGTTCCTGTGTTCATTCTTCTTGAATCTCCTTAGAAAGCAGTCTCCCCATCTTTCAAACTTTCAATTTAACCTTAAAGCCTTTCCGTCCCTGATCTTCTCTCCTCATGGACTGACCAAGCTTGGCCTGTTTGTCTCACACAGCATTTCTTCATACACCAATGCCTACTTCTCCTCTATTTTTGCTTTTCCATCAGTTCTCTTCCACAGAGCGGTAGCTCCCAGGTAGCACAAGGCTGGGAGCTCGAGGCTTACCATTGCCAGCAAACACCACACATATTGCAGATTTGCATCTCGTTTATCACTCCACAAGTGTCACTTATGTTTTTAACAGACCAAAAAGCAGAGATTCTCATTCTACTCCTGCCACACAATATGCCTTTGACATTTTGTCTGAGTAAAGGTATTTCTGAAAGATAAATAATAGGCATTTTTTTTCCACATAAGATTACAGTGCTTCTATATAAATCAGCTATGTGCCCAACTCTCCCTGTGGGTATTGTGGCATGCCTTCCAAATGTAGGAGCAGTCAGAGAGTTGGGAGCTTACAGCTCCCCAGGAGTCCTGCCTCTTACTTTTTCTAGTGCACAGAGGAAAAAATGCCAGCCAGTTTGTGAGGGGTGGGCTGGGTTTCCAAACTCTTGTTTTTCTATTCTTTTAATGCATATTATTCTTACTAACTACTCCTAGCATTTTTAGCAGCCAGGTTACGTCTTTTTAGATTGTATGTTACATTCTTGGAGGCGTATGTTGCTGTGATTTAAGTTTGCATAGAACTTGGAAAACCTCAGTGAGACACTGTAATGCTATCCTAATTGTCCTTTTGGGGAGGATTCACTTACTAATACCACTGCCTACACTGTACATGTGAACATTTGAACCAGCACCCCTAAACTCCTTTTATAGCCAGTGATAAACTAATCAATGTCATCAGTGGAGTTCGTCATGAGTCATCTCACCCTAAAGCAGACACCTACATTGAGCCAGATGAATCAACTGAGTTCCATCAACTAAGTCCCTGCTGTCTATAATGAGAAGCTAGACATGTTACCCATCTGTGGCTACCTACAGCTAGATGTAGCTGTAGATGACTCCTACTTCAACATAGGTCTATATCTTGTAGTTGTACTCAGAGGTCTGTTGGGAGAAAGGTATTTGACAAAGACTGTGAACTTGTCTTCCTGATTCCTCATGATGAATCAGATCCACAAGTTGAGATTGGCTTCAACTGGAGGGAGAAATGTTAGTTTAAACCAGCTGAGGATCTGACCCATTCAGTTCATAGTCTAACTATCAGGGGGTTCAACTGCAGCCAATTTTTCAGGCAGATTTTTTCATATAGTATGAATTGCAATTAAACCAGAGAACTCCTTTCTAAAATGGCCTGATACACATGGAGTCAGTCAGCAACGACTTCAAAGTTTCGTGACTCTTTCAGCAGTGCAAAGATGGGCACTACTACAGGCATAGATGTTCCTGCGTAAGCCTATCCTTAGTTTTAAAGAGAACTTGTTAGCTGTTGAGACACCCTGGCCAAGCTTGGACTACTGTACAAGGGCCTTAAAATGTTAAAAAACTTGTGTTTTCGTAGGGGTCTGAAAAAAAAAATGTGGTTGATTGGGTGGTATTTGCACTTTACTTTGAGATATGAAACCATATTCTCAGGTCAGCTCATCCTATGGTCAGCCTAAAGTGAGCAAAGACCTGGCTTGAGCTGCCAAATTGCAAATTAAACCAGGCAATGTAAGTAGTTATCATATTACCGAACAGATCATTTTTCTGCCAGAGGTAGGCTGATTTTGGTCCTGAGGCAGAGGGATCGACTAGTTTTGTGTTCCACCTGCTCTGATCTTGGAAGAGGAGGGAACTCTCTAATTCAGCAGTGAGTAAAAGGAGCTAAAACAGAAACAGACTATTGCACAGGAAGCCGAGCATCGCCTCTGCTCTTCCTGTGTGAAGAGCACTGTGCTGCCTCAGGGCTGGCTAAAAGCAAAAGGGGCCCCCGGGCTGCTGCTCTCTGGACGGGCAGAGAGCAGGAGGAGAATTCCTACCTGCCAAAATCTAGTCTAAGCGGCCCGCAGCCCGCTCTCCTGCACTCCACCAACTGGGAATTCCCTGTCAGAAAAATAGTTCAGTTTGCCAAACATTTGTCTTTGCCAGGTGGAAAAATCAATGTGATCTGAGGTCAGTTCATGCCGCTGAAGAGGTTCCACACATTTCACTTCTAAATGGGCCTACAGGATGCTTCACTCAATTTCTCTCCGAGTCCACTGTCTTCTGGGAGTTAAGACTATAGCTTTCTCCTCCCTTTAACCTCTTTTTCTGGTCTGAATTCATTGGGGTACATTTCCTTAATGCCAGGCCATTTTCCTTCTGTCCAGGCCCTGGTATGCATCGCTGATCATATACACTGGAGAAGGAACTGGACGTGCAGGGGTGAAGTCAGCTTCCAACCTACACCCCGCTTGCAGCAGTGCGCAACAGGAGAAATCAGCTGAGCTGGTCGAAACGAAGCGCTTTGGTCAGCAAAGCAAACCACAACGAAATCCTCTGATTTCATGAATGCCAACCTTTTAAAACACATAGGGTTTTTTGAGTTATTTCCCTGGCCCCTAATTTCTGTTACATAAAATGACAGAACGGCATTTTCTGCAACAGAGAAATTCCAGCCCTGAGCAAACTGAGGTGTGACAGATACGTAATGTACCACCAGCATCGGAAGGGGACCGTGTCTCCTATGTGGGTTTTAATGAGGCATGCTAGTCTTTGATCTATACCAAACTTACCCTCAAACTTAACACAACTGTTTTAACAAAGTTACAGCAAATTCCCCTATGTGTCTCCAAATCTTCTCATAATACTTGAAGACGATTGGAGGTCCTATCCACCCTGCAGCTTTGGCTCAGCCCCGGGGTGGCTTTTTGCTTCTGCTCTTAATGTGTCTAGATTGGTCATGGAACCTTGCTGTCCAAGGGATGACCCCAAGGTGAGGCTCAGAAGGGCCACAACAATTCCTGTATGAGTGCTCCAGGGCTGTTATCAGTACAAAATAAAGCAGAACAGCTAAAAGCACCTTTGGAGATCATGAGTTCTTGCAGGTTGTTGCAAATTAATATCTGGCTTCTCTCCAAATTTATGCATGGCTGGTTATCAGCTCACCAGTATACAAAGAAAGCTCTTGAAGTAGGAAGGCAGACTCCTGGAGGAAGGGGCTTCCTGGTCTATCTGCAAAAATGCATCCTGTCTGCAGGCCAAGGGCTCAACATGTGCATTTAGTGGTTGGCCTGAGGCCCAAGTTATATTTATACTCAGAGAACGTACTTCCCCGTACCAAAGAAGTGTAGTAGTGGCTTTTGGAATTTAGTGTATTTGGACTTAGTGAATTTGGAATTAGTACCAAACAGTACTAGCATTCTGCGTCTCCACCTCACTTTAAGCAAAACTTTGAAAACGCTAAATCAAGACACTTTTCCCAAAGACCCATTCCTAGAATTTACCACTAAGCTGCTACAAGCTGGGATAGAGCTCTTAGGATTTGTGGAGAGCTGTGTGAAGACCTGTGCAAAAAGGACATTACCCATAAAACGCTCACTTACAGACATATGTTTTTTGGAGTTGTGGAGCTTAAAGTTAACCAGGTAAACTCTTATATCTGTTATTAGCGCAGAGAACTTCACAGTCACTAACCAGTCCATTCTGAACACAACCTGTGGACAGCTGATACCAAACACACCGACCACCACTGTTACCTCCAATCTGAATATTACCACATCACCTGTATCATAAACCCTGGTCCTCTGATACACAGAGAGGACCAGTGAGGGATACCATTTCAGTGGGAGTGCTGTACCTGGGTTTCCCTGAGCCATGGAGTCATAGATGAGTTTGCAGGACTTCAGCAAGATGGCAATCTTCTTTTCTGGGGAGTAGGCCTTGTGCATGGTTGTGAACTTGTGAAGGATCTTTTCCAGCACAACGGTTTCAGGCACACTGGTTGTGACACCTAGGTCAGTGGTAGTTGTGTTTTGTATCACAAGTTGGTTCTCTTTTAGCTGCTGTAAAGATCCATCTTCATTGTGGATTTCTTTTAAGTAAGAATCAATGGCTTCTTTTAAAGGTTTCAGGACACATTTGTACAAAGCTGTCTCAGCAATCACTTCTGCGTGGAGAAGGGAGAGCACAAAAGTCTGTGATAAATAATCAACAGAGTAGTACAGGTGCAAGTAAAACTCCTAAGAAAGCACGTGGTTGGTTATTCATGCACTACTGCATAGCTGTGAGCAGGGAACAGAAATTACATTCCAGAAAGTAAATGTTTCATTACCAACACTCTCCAGAAGTCCTGCATAGGCTTGAGATGAACGTCAATGTGCGGTCTCTGCCACTGGAGCCGTAGGAGAGCTACTGCTACCAGCAGCCCCTGCTGTCTTTGCCGGACACCTTGCTGACCAGCATGGCGCTATCAGGCAGCAGGAAAGCCGACTTTGGGAAGAGATGAGGAAACTTCACCTAACTAGGCTTCTTCTGACAGCCCTGTGCTTACAAATGCCCAGGTGGGATTCATCTCAAGCCCCTTCTAACATCTCCCTCTGACCTGTTTGAGATACTCACTGCAGGATGAAATCAATTGCATCCTCAAAGCACCCCTTTCTCCACAGTGACTGAAAAGGGGCTGTAGCCACCGGCTCAGAAGCAGACACCAACATCTGATCAGAAGTTTCCCACCCTTACTGCTCAAGTGACCCTAATTTACTGATACTTAAGTCACCTTTTACACCACCTGTGGATGAGGAAATTGTGTGGGTTGAGCATTTAGCAGGAGACAAAAGGAAGCATGAAAGACTGTGAGAAAGTCTGTCCTCTGACTCCTGGAAGCCAGAGGCAGAGATAGAGGGACTGCAAGGGATCCTCTTGTCACCCCTGCGCTGAGGCAAAAAGGTCTCCAGCAAAAGAGTTCATCCGCTCAGTCAGTGGGGAAGGAAACAGAGGGCAGTAACATTAATGTACACAAAATCCAACTATTTTAAAGAATCCAGAGAATCAGGCAGCCTGAAGCAGGACAGATTCAAACGGTAAACGTTCCACGGTGGGTGTCTCTGCCCCCCACAGAAGACAGTCCTCCCCAGGCTGACTGCACCACATCATCCTGGTCAGGAACCGGCAGTGAACAGGGCCAGATCTAACCAGGCGTGTCCGCGTGAAGGTGGGGGGATCCTCGCACACACGCAGCTCTGCCAAGCAGAACAAGGACACTTCTTCTTTCTGCCTCCTCTCCACCTTCCCTAATCACGATTCAAGATGGACTTCTCTGTGCTGACACCCCCTCTCTGCATCAGGAACAAAAATTGCATGTGTTATGTGACGGGCATGAGAAGTGGAACTGTAGCTCCCCTCTCCTGCCTATGGCAAGGGGCTGGCAGCGGGTCTGTTCTGCTGGGGACACAGCAGCATCATGTGAAGCCTTTGCTGGGCGAGAAAGAAGTCATCAGGGCCTGTTGAGACTGACAGCTGAGTGCCTCTGAGTCCTGGCTCACCACTTAGCTGGGCCCCACCTAATACCGGAGCTGCAGGATCCCCTGGAATCCCTGGTCACTTCTGTGGTTGGCCATGTTCTGCATGAGAACCATGTTCTGTGGTTCCCATGGTCTGGGAGTTTTCCAGCTCCCAGCTTGCTTTAAGCCAACCTAGGGAATCTCATAAATAGCCCTGCATTGGTTCTCAGGTCCTCAGGAAACATTTTTAAGTCAAAAGAGCATGTGAGTGCATGCATGCACACTTTTTCTGGCTGTATGGCTTTGACTGGGATAAAAAAACCCTACAGCTCTTTGAATATTCCCTCATGAATGGACATTAAACAGGCCAGTCCATTTCTTAGCAAGGAGGGAAGTAGCACATTACTCCCTCACAGAATATTGAATAAGAAGCAACAAAACATCCCTAAACAGCCAAAAATATTATTTTTCCTCCCCAAGGCAAACTATGTCTGCAGCAAAGAGAGGTGAATGCTGCATTTTGGAGCTAGCAGTGCTCTTGCAGCGGGCAGCTCTCTTCCACACCTCTGAACTCTGAGGAGCACACACCAGGACCAACTGATTCCTCCAACCTGCCACTCAAAATCATCATAGTCTTGTCCCTCCTTGTGAGACAGTGACTGCCCCCTGATCTGGCTGCCACATGCCGGGAGTTCTCCATCCTCACCGCAGAGCGTGGGGCAGTGGATGTGGAAGGCCATGGGGAACAGAGCTGTGCAGAGGGAAGATGGCCTTTTCTGTTTCCAGTGAATACAGTTCTCTGTGTGTGTGTGCCTATGCACACACATATATACACACACACTCATATTTGTATGTGTGTATATGCATATATACATACATATATGTCTCTCTCAGACACACAAACACACATCTCTTCTGCTTAAACTCTTCCCTTTAAAACATCCATAATGGGTTTTCCCCCTCATTGGTCTCCCAGTTTTCAGAGCTGCTCCTCCACGTGCTGGCAGCCACAGAGCTTCAGTTCACACCCCTCAGCTTTTAGGAGGTGGTTTATAATTCTGTAAAGAAGAAACTGTGTCTGCATAATCCTGTCTCCCTCCTCACCTTCCCAAATCCCGCCCGAGGATGAGTAAAGCACAGTCACCTACCTAACTGTTCCTCGGTGTAGGAGGCTGGATCTATCAGAGATTTCAGCTCAGTGCTCTGCACTAAGTAACTCTTCAGCTGCGTCATCATCATCCGGATTTCTTGTAGCATCTCTGTGCTGGAGCTCTGCTTTGCCATCATCTCTAAACTGTACACTCTGTAGTCCTGCACCAGGTTGCCAAAGTACGAATCCTTGTCCTGTGCCAGCTCCACTATCTTCTTCTGCAGCTTCCTGTCACTAGACAAAAAGACTGTGAAGACATTGGACAGGCTCACAAAGGACAGCCTGTTCTTGGCCTTGCCCAAGATCATGGAGCGTGTCTTTTTACCGGACGAGCTACTCAGCATCTCCAGGTCATCCTCTGTGCTACTGGTGGAGTAGGAGTCTGGTTCGGACGCTGACGCCTGAGCCATGGCGCTGCCTCCCGGGATCTCCAGAGAGGAGCGCGAACCTTTCAGTTCAGCTGAGCCAACAGATTTGCGGCCATGTTCTTGTTCAGTCTTGGTGTGTGTGCAAGTAGCACCACCTGCCACTGTAGGTGAGCTGCTCTTGCACAAAGCCGGCGCCGTGGCCGTCTCTGCCACTGTTCTTTGCTTTGACTGGTAGGAGCTGGGGATCCTCGGTACCTGGGAAAGCCTCTTCCTTCTCGGTGGTGGGATAGGAGGTGACTTTGCTTTCTCAATGGCATTGCTTTGTATCTCAGGCATGTCCTCCTTCTTCTCTGCAGGTTCGGGCTTTGTCTCCTGAAACTGTGATACAGCCACTTCGGGAACCTCCCCAGGCATTTCTACAGCCTTTTCGCACAGCAACCTCTTATCTTTGCTCTCTGTACTTGTGTCTTGTTTTTCTCCTGTCCGTTCCCCTTTCAGCGTTTCACAACTTCCAGGCTTACCCACACAGCTCTCCTCTGAGGTCCTCTCGCACAGCCGCCTCCGTGGGGGGACAGAGGGCTGGGAGCCCTTCTTGAGGCTCACTGCCGAGGGCTCATTGCCTGAGCAGCTCTGCTTCTTCTCTTCTTCTTTATTGTCACCGCCCTCAATTTTCATTTCCTTGATGCTCTTTCCTAGCGGCTGAAGAAGCAGCTCGTTTTCTTCACAGGCAGTCATGGGATCCCGCAGGAGCTTCAGAGAAGGTTTCTGAACGAGAGCGTGAGAAGGTGGAGGTGGAGGGGGGCGGCGGGGAGACCTCCTTTCAGCGAGTGTGGTGGCAGGGGGGAGATCGGCACTCACAGCATGGCTTTTAGGAGGAGGTACATCTAGAGGAAAAGGATTACTGCACTCTTCTATAAAAATAGGATTCACGAACCACAGCCTGTCATTTCCTATTGACAGCTCAATTTCACATGAGCAGTGGTTTGTGCTACTTGCAAAACACTGGGTTGATCTTAAACTGTCTGCCTGGGCAGTGCTGAAAGCAGAGTCTTTTGCAGGGTGGGATAACTCCTCTCTTCTTCTGTGGTTTAGGGAGGAATCCCAGAAATCTGTCAAAAAAAGAAAAAAAGAAGAATGAAAAAAAGCTCTGAGAGAATTTCAGCTGCTAATGGTATGTAGAAGTCCTACTTTTTGTTAAAAGAAATGGTACACAAGCTTTCACACCTCTGCACAGAACAGTATGAAGAAAGGGTTGCCTGTTTTATGTGTGTGAGAGGCTTCAAACCAGGGGACAAGCTCAGAAGCTTCACCAGAAACCTCCTTCTTGCCAACTTTAGGATACTCATCTAGTGAAAACTGTTAATGCTGTACAGCCTATGCAGTGTGAGCAGGAAGGTACAAGTAACAAATATGAATGATTGTGAAAATGGGTCTATGGCTTGATCAGTGATTGCTGGCCTCCAAATGCAAATAGCTGGGGAAACCTGAGGCGAGGGTGTGAAGACCCCAGGCAAGTGCTGTCTCCTTCTTGCTGACCACGGGACGGTGCAGGGCTGAGATGTACAGCCTGGATCCGACACGCACCAGGAGCACAAGAGACACCAAATAAAGATGTGGCAGAGTCTGTTCTACACAGAGGTCTGATCCTGCTTTACAGTACAACCAGTCCAGAAACATATGATTTTAAATACCTTCCACAGATTAAAATTACCATTAACGTCTATATGTCTGGATGACCACACTGCTTTGCATCTTGCCTTGAGGCTGCCTGCCTGCAGGTGTAAGAGAGGAGAGATGGTGCAAAAGACTGCGAACACAGGAAGGCTGTGTACTGAAGGACTGAAGAATAGTTAAGTATTTCAGTGCCATCAACCGTGACTAGAAAAGGAAGATGGTGTTTCAGATGCAAGTAGTTATTTCTGTATGTCACAAACCTCGTATTAGAATTTATTTTGCAGTAACTTGTTTAAAAAAAAAAACAACTACAGAGTGTTCATACATCTTTTGAACAGATTCAGTATCATATTTAACCTTTTTCCCTTCCCCCAGAGGTGAGTTCTCAAATCTGCTTGCCTTTCCAGTCTGATTGCTTTTAATCACTCAGGTGCTAATCCAGGATCCACTACCGGAAGCATCAGGAAACAGAGGTTCTTGAAAACCCTGTGTGTTCTGACCAAGGGAAAGGGTATAAACCTCTGCGGGTGTTCACTGTGTGAGGACTGCATAGATGCCCACAGATTTAGGGACAAGGGCTGGATGGGAAATCCTGGAAACACAGGGATGCGGATAAATAAACAACTATTTTGGCGTGCTTGGTCCCTGGACACAGAGCTGAGGCTGACGGCGCACTCTTACAGAGGATGCAAATGGAGCTGCCACATGGCTCCTGCACCCCACCCTGTGTTTGATGTCAAGCGCATCTCACTGCACAAACATCACGTGCCGGGCCTGAGAGGGGACAGATAGGGCTGCGCAAGTGTGGGGTGACCCTCAGTGCTGAGCATGAGGTACAGCTCTCAGGACAGTGCCTTCAGCTGTGCCTTGCCAGGGCCCTGTTCTCCTGCCAGCTGCACCAGCGTAGCCTCCAGCCCATCATGGGGAAAGGGGTGCAGGGCTGAGCTGGGCAGAGGCTTGGGCAGGGTCTGCCTGTGCCTCTTCCTAAAAATCAGCACCCCAGAAAAGCTCAAAGCGACCTCCAGTTGGGAACGTCATGGCGGAACTCAAAACAGAACAAAGAAACTCTTTAACTGAAGCCAACGCAGAACTCGGGGGTGGAACACATTCTGATAAAATCTCTCCCTTGCCCACTGTGTCCCCAAAGACAGGCCACTGCTTCCCATTTTACTCCCCAGTGCAGCCGTGACTTTTGATGTCTTCCTGCTTGCAGCCAGCTCCATGCTGTTGCTGGAAAAGCCATTTTCTTTCTGCCGCCGCCATGACCTGCCCTCTGCAGGGCTCTGCCTTTCCCCCTCGGTGCCCTGAACCCGCTGCTGGCCTTGCCTCCCTCTGCCATCGATGTGGTCCTCTGGGCCACAGCCAGCTGCCCCAGGGACAGGGACCATCCCCATCCCTCCAGCGGGTGCAAGTGGTGCAGGCAGGGCAGGACGGGCAGGCTGACTCCTTGCTGTCCCCCTGCTCCCTCTAACCAAGCATTTGTATAACGTAGCCACAGAGTAAGCCATGAAGAGGTGACCTAAGAGACTATCCATTCCCATCAGGATAAAAGTGCCGATTTAGCCTCTCACAGCCTAGGCTAGTGTCCATGGCTAACTCGACTTCATAAGCATGTCACCGTGCTTTCTCAGGGAGGCTGAGGTTAGAACAGCTTTATTCTCTGATTTCCTGCCATGAGAGGGAGGAAAAGAGAGAAGCTTAAAATAAAAGTGTTGCCAGGAACAGAAGCACTCTTGACAACAGAATTCAGGAATAGACGTGCAGATGCAACTGCACATAATAGCATCAAGCTAACTACTCCCTCGTGTCTGAGACTGTCTGGGGTACGATTTCCGTTAAACACTCCAACTCTACTGGGTATCAGCAAATGCGAGACAGTGGAAGTTGCTTGTTCAAGTCAGAATATAATGCTGTGGAGCGTCATGGGCTGAGAAAATGGTGAGTAAACCAATCTACAAAAGGGAAGTTGGTTATTTTTTCTCAGTAGTAGTCAGGATAAGACGCTGTGATGAAAATGCAATGCTCCACTCAGACTGTGAAAAACCAGAGGAGGTGGTCCTACCAAGGGGGTTACGCAGCTGCTTCAGAGAAGGTGTTTCCCAGCCCAGCCGCGCTGTCTCATACAGCATGAAAGGAAGTTTGATCATCTCCCATTGCCACCTCCTTCCCTTAGCTTACACTCTGGGAGGGATAATTAGGCAGTTCTTTGAGACTTTGGCACATCTGTGATGGTACATGCTCTTTGTGAAGCGCATTCATGCTAATTCTCCTGCTAAAATGCCTTCTGTACCAGCGAGGTCAGGACGAGATGGCCTGCAGTACACCCTCTTTGACAATATACATAACAGCCAGATCCTCTGTGGAACAATCCAGCTTGCAGGTAGACATCTTAGTTCTACCATCTCAAAAATCCTATCACTTTGATATAAATAAATAAAAGCAATATATGAGAATTTCAACCAACTCTAGCTTTCCTTTGGGAGGGCCACTTCGGGCAGCACTTATTGGTTGTGAACCCATTTGTACCCTCAAAATTTTGTTCCAGGAAGCAGTGAACAGCATCACTCATTTCTTCAGCCTGTTCGACTTCAGTGAGACAGTATGGCACTCCAAGAAGCTAGCATCATCTTTAAGCAACATCTTTACACAACAGCAGGTTTTCTTCTTTTCTCAGAAACTTTTCTGGCATGCAATACACTGTGACAAGCCAACCTCCAAGCATTACCACTTTTATGACCACCAGTGTACAGGGGAGAAGGAAGAAGACTACAACCAACATTACTTCGGTGCTTGTGATTTAGTTAATCCTTCCTTTCAGAAGTTGCTGGAGACTGTTGCCTGGGTCAGGATCTCCTCGGCTGGCTCAAATTAGACTACAGGTTGGAAAATCATGATGCACATCTTACATTTTAATCCAAACTTTTTACACTTGTTATAATAAAATTAATAAGTTTGCAGCTTACTATCTCAAGTTGCAAAGTACCTTTCTTTAAGCCATAAGTGCTGGCTGGACACCCATACTCAGGGATGTTTTGACAAATTGGAACATCTTCAAAACAGAGGATGCTGAAAGTGTTAGAGGCAATTCTGATGGGCAAATTCAACGAAGATGCCTGAACTGAAACCAGTGGGGTTTGCCCATACCTTCTGGGAGGCATAATGCAGAAGATCTAAAAATAGAGCTGTAAAGCCCCAGGGTTCTCTAGTGAATATCTCTAAGTGAGCTAACTCTTCAGCTTTCACCCTTGTTTGGCTGTTTCCAACAGCTGAGGGAAAACTGAAAAGCAAAATAGCATGGGAGTGGCCAACTATAACAGCAGTCTCAAGTGGTGTGAGTTAAATGGGAAGGAATCAGAAGGAGACATACTTTAGTTAACAGAACTGCATTTCCCAACTCTGTAACTTTATACATCTGATCTAAAGTTTGCTCATTTGGTGCTGTCACTAAAAATAACATTCCTTTTCGTATCTGATTAGTGTGAGGAGAGAGAGAACATTCCTCCACCAACTAGAAATCCTGCAAGAGGAAGCAGAAATATCAAAATTCAAAAATATCACACCTCCATCAGCATTGCCACCACACATCAGAAGGGGAAATTGCAAAGGTGTTTTCCTCTTTTCATGTACCTCAAACGCCAACGGCTTCCAATGTGTGTAAGCTATCCTGAGAGGCTGTGCCATCCTTCAGTTGTTGAAAGCCCCAGCTTATACAGTGACACCGTAGCTCTCACACCCTGCACAGAAGACCAAGTGGAGGTTTATATCTAAAGGGGCAAATGGCCTTTTTTCAGTGGGTTTCTATAGACATAAAGATCATAAACATCTTCTCTCCCGCATTCAGGCCTCCTCAGCTATTCTGAAGACAATAGTTCATCTATCCTACCGTTGAATTATGTCTGTGTGAGGCAAGTCTGAGTTCTCACAAGTCTGAGTGAAACTCTGGCTGCTCTGAGGGACTTACCTATCCCCAGACTAGAGATAATTTCAAGGTCTTGAAAGTTACTGGCTTCTAATATTGCTTGTGGCAGCTTCAGGGTGAAGGGCAGCAAATCCCTGTAAAAAGAAACACAGTGAAAAACCAACAAAAGAACAAACCCCCATGATTGTTAGGAACTTCAGGTTTTACTGTTGGTTTTAGTGATTGAATTGCCTCGCAATTTCAGCCCTGTTCTGCAAAGTCCTGGACGTTGTCAAAGGGAGATCTCACAGCCAGTAAGGCATCATGAACATTGTTGGGTTGCTCGGATTTCACAAGAGGTCACCAGCTCCTGCGGTGACACGCCACGCCACGCCACGCCACGCCACGCCACGCCACGCCACGCCACGCCACGCCACGCCACGGGCTTCATGCTGTGCCTTGGCTTCCTTCTCCAAAAAACAGAGAGAACACCTCTCACCTCAGGGGAAGCCACAAGGGTTGAAATACCTTCCCATGAAAAGTGAGGTGTTGCAAATTGCAATTACTGTAATTAAGAAAGCTATTCTTTCAGGTGTGGAGGTGTTTTGCAGTCCTTTTACCTGCTGGTTGCCCCTCTCTCCCCAGCCTTCTTTGTCTTTGAAATATCAGTGTAAGCGTAAGGCATTGAGACACGGCGGGACACAGTGGGGTTAGAGCAGACACTAGCCCCTGGGTGAAGAGGCAGACAATGATGAAGTGCTGCATGACACTGAGAAAACATACATATCCATTTAGTCTCTGCTTTCAGACTTCTCACTGCTTGGTTTCTGGAAAGATGCTGTATTTTTACAGAAAAAAAAAGATGCAGTTTCTCAGTGGATGTAAGTTAGGTTTCACTGAAATGCACCCTAAGTCTCAAATAATTTAATTTAATTAACTTAATTGTTCAGGTTTGCCTCTTGCCCAATGACAATTTGCTAAACCTGTTCCTATCTCAATTCCTGTTGTCAGAAGGACTAGAAAAGCCAGTAATAATAGCCCCTAAAAGGTAGCAAGGAATGGCGCAGGGTCATTTTACACATTAAAAAGTTTAACAAAAGTTAAAGTTGCCCTTATGAACAGATACATATCTTACTGATGCACAGTGTACTCCGTGGGTTCTCTGTGCACCACTGAGCACTCCGTTGTCACACGGTTTGACATAAATGGCTGTGATCCCAGGATTATTTTTTTTTCATGGCAGATATCAGGCTTAAAAGAGGAAGAGGGTTCACGGACCTTCTGCTTTCTTTGTTAGTTATTATTATATGCATGAGCAGTTCCCTTCTATTTCTTTTTCTTTTTTTTTTTTTTTGTAGAAAAATACATCTAAAAATCAGGAAACAGTAAGAGATTACCCTAGTAGAAAAACATCTGGTTTTATTCATGGGGCAGCAGCTTGCAGAGAAGCCACCAAGTCACCCATTACCTACAGGTGTTGGTTTTGTGATTTAAGGTAATCCAGCCAGGACAAACTTTCTTTTGAAAAGAGCCTGTCAGTCCTGATAAGCTGTTTCCAGCTATTTATAGATGACTATTTACTGCATCCCTGAGAACTGGGCTCTCCACGCACCGTTACGGAGAGCTCCTACAAGCCGCCAGCAAATGGTGGGCCAGCGCCTAAGCAGCCTTTTTATTACATGCTTCTCTCAGAAAATTATTCCCTGTTTACCATGTCTTTTGACAGTGACCTGAGAAATCACATGAACCATCTGAATGTGTATTTGACACTCAGAAGTAACATCTATAACAGGATCTGTCAAAAGCTTTTCTTTCTTTCTGCGACTCTTTCTTAAGCCATAATCCTTTCTGCAGGAAAGCAGAAGCGAGTGGGTTTTCCCTCCCACAAGTCGTTTGACTAGAAATACCCAATTCTTGGTTGCATCTGGGCTCTTCTTTGCTCCTTTGGTTAGGCAGAAATCTTTATATGGGGCCAGGGGTTAATTTTCGTCCATTCTATAGGGTGTCTACACATCTAGATGGCTAAATGCCTTTTCATTGATGGGGGTGAGACAGAGCGTGGTCCCCTGTGTGTGGGCAGGAGTCCTGGCCCAGCAGCGTTGAACGCAGCTGGCTGCAGAAGCAGCCCCAAAATAGTGCGAATATTACCATCTGGGTAAACTGCAGCACACTGTATCATACCATAGATAGACCATTCCTACTGCGTGACCTAACCAAGTCACTAGCACGACTGACTTGTAAACATATCCTCAATCTCCTTTCCCCTCTTAAATGGGAATAACTACTTTAAGAGTCCTCTGAGTTTCTATAGGGAAGGTGAAAAGTTTACATCCAACTCAAAACAAGGCCTGCTGCAACAAGAATGGGGTAAGGAGGTGGTAGAGGCATCACTGCAGTGTGCTCGGCACAAACACACGGATTAGAGGAGGCTGCAGACAGGTTTAATTACACAGAGGGACGCATAAGCAGCTGATCAAATCTTGCACTAATGAAAATGACCTTACAGGTCTTTCCCATCCCTGTGCCTACTACATTTGGTATTTCTGCGCTGGGCAAACAAACAAGGTCTGTTCTTTATCACTGTATTTTAGTTTTAAATTTTGGCTAAGGAAAAGAAATTGTTTCAGGACTACTACTATGGTCTGGCCCCATCATAGATACTAACATCTGAAATACCTCCTGGTCTGGCAGGAAACCGGAGAAAACAGCGGGGGCCATGCTGTGACTGGGAACTGGGGAAAGGCAGTCCAGCAGGGAGAGTGAAGAGACCCCTCCGTGGCAGCAATGAATCCAACTCACCTACTGACACAGTAGAAGGCAACCAGTTTGAAGACATCCTCAAATACAAGGACAGATCCTTCCAGGTACAGGACTGATGAAAAACAACAAAAAAAAGACAGTCAGCAACTGTTTTCTTTGCACTGTATGGTAAAAAAAAAGCTGGTGGGTTTGGCTCACACATCTTGTATTCTGCAATCGTCCAGTATTTGCATGGACTAATATGAAGAAGCATAAAGAACTGGCTTCAGACGGCCAAACGCAATGAGATTCTTCAGGGAAAGACTGGGGAAGAAATGTCTCAGCCTAGATTTCTGAACGGTTAGCTCAAGATATCAGAGTGTTGTGACAGTAATAGAAACAATGGGAAGAAAAAAACCCAGGTCACAGCCAAAGGGTTCATTACAAGCACATCTATTTCTAAGGACGCGCACATCCGCAACACATATGGGGTTGACCTTGAGACTCTCCATGCCGGAATCTGGTTTGGTCTGGATGGACAAAGCGCTTTGAAGTAAAAAAAACAGACATTACTATTTCATTACTATGTGTGTGGGCTCTGACCTGGGTCACGCAAGCGGTGTGAGCACAGCCTATTTGTATCTCCCCTGTCTTCTCCCTCCCATTGTGTTACACAGCGACAGCACCTTCCTTTAAGTGGCAAAATACAATCCACACCACATTGCAGAGTTCTTCCCAATGACCTCCTTTATAACAGTACGCTATGGCATTGTGTAGCCCAAATCTCACCTGTTATTAGAGAGCTTTTGGCAGCTAAGCTAGAAAAAAATCATCAGCCAGTGGAGAAAATCTCACATTGACCAATAACCCAACACAGAGAGAAAGAGATGGATCTGCAGGAGAGAAGTGTCCATCTTTGCTTCTGCTTTATAGTCTCACAAATTGTCTGTGCCAGTGTGTACACAACACGCAATCACAAAGACTGACAGACTAAAGGAAATCTGCAGTGGTTTCTCAAAAATTCCTGCTTACTGGTGGTAGAGAACTGGAGTGGAGCTGCACCATTCCTGCCACAGGAGCACGCCAGGAGTCCTTGGGGAGCAGCACCAGCTCAAACCCTCATAGCGGTGCCCACAGCCGCTCTGCGTCTTCCTTTGCTCTGTTTTCTGGGGCACAGGTCCGAGCTGTGGACAGGAATATCAGCTATCGTGATTCAGCTGCCTCGCTCTGCCACGATTCACAGCCCCGTGAAGGATCTCCAGCTCCTTGCCCTGCCTGCCTGGTTGTTAGCTCCCCGGCAAAGCAGGGCCTCCAGCACCTGCAGAAGGGAGACATCCACCTGGCTCTCCTCTCCCCCAGCTCCGTGCTCTGGCTCTTGTTCTCCAGCCAGCAGAGAATCCCACTGGAAGGAAATGCTCAAGCTTGTCTCTCGTTCAGCGTCACAGTTCGTTCCCCAAACAAGGCGTTTCCTCCTTCTACTTCTCCCTTTCTCCTCGCCCAGGCCCTGCAGGTTGCTATTTTGGGCTGAATACACCAATGTAGGCATTTTTTAAAGAGGTTTTCAGAAGTCATTCCTAGCATCAATTTGTGTTGGATCAGCACGGACAGATGAACCTCAGTGCGTGCGCTGATACCAGACTGCAACGTGGAATTCAAAATATACTTTAAGCAAAGCAATCCCTTTCCCTTGCTTTTTTCCCACAACTGGAAAAATAAGTGTTCGGCAAGTTTTTTCTTTTTCCTTAGTAAGAATCATGTTTCAGCCAGGGATTTTCATTAAACATCTACCACGAACAATTTCTATAGTTTGAAATCCATCTGCTTTGCAGCTCTGACACAGGAAATGAAAATAAAGACAAACCCCGGTGCTGTTCCAGAGAATGAACCAAACCCCAAGAGCCTGAACTCACTCGAATCTCTAGCAATTAAATAAAGCCCTTTGTGTGGAGGATGGTTTTAAGGACTTTTTTTTTTCTGGTAAGAACCACATGTTCACTTTGGCACCCCGAGTTGCAGGTGTACGTAAGAGAGCAGGCTGCACCTGTACATGTTTACAGCCGTGAGCACATCACTTGGACTGGAACTAATGATTGTTTCTGTGCCAGGAAGCGCTGCCATTTGGGACCTTGAATTTTAGACAAAGAATATTAGTTCGAGCCCCTCAGTGTCGGGAGTATCCACGTAGAAGTGCCTTGTTACCATACAGCTAGTCTTCCTCCCATATATAGTTAAATAGCATAAAACACCACAAATCACCAGGAATTATATAGCTAAAGCAGTCTAGACACAAAAGCTGCTGGAGCTTAAGGACAGGAGTTTTCAGCAGGCGGTATACAGAAACCGGACTGTCCCCGGTCTGCTCTGAGAGGTCATAGAAGGTAACAAAATCAAGTGTATTTGTCAGCAGGTTGGAATTCATCATAACGAGACCCACAGCTCTGCTGGGACATTTTTGGGTGGCCTGCAAACAAATAAGACTAGAAGAACACTGCTTTAGTATTCAAGCACCATCAGGACCAAGCACCCTGCCCAAAATTTATCCTGAACAGTGACAGTGTCAAGCAGCCTGCGCAGGGCTACTCTGGCCCCTGGGACTCACTCCCAGCACAATGCCCATGAGGAAAGCCTTGCGGTCTCCTGTGGGGAAAGTCTTCCTCGAGAGAACCTAACACTTTTTCCTTAACCTGTTTTTATCCAGACACCTGCTGACCGCCAGCAGGCATCACTGGTAAGTGGTGCTTCCCGACTGCTTTGCTGTGGCAGATGGGTGGCAGAGGATGGGTACGGTATGGGAACATCTTCTGTGGGAATGGCTGTCATTTGCCGGTGGAGACCATTAAGTGGGTCCTGCTGCATATTTCTAGTTCTTAGAAAGATGCAAAAAATAGCAAGTCTGTGCAGCTAAAAGGGTTCTGCTGACTGTTGGGGACAACGTACCTCTCCCCCAGTGCCATTACTGCCCTCAAGGCACCCTGCTGTGGCAAGACAGTCAGGAAGAGGTACTTTTCTCTGGCAGTGGACATGCTGTGGATAGCTGGGGACATTTCACTGACATGAGCACTGCTGCTCAGGGACGGATCATGGTGTTGCCATTTATAGGAACTCGTCACTTCTGCAAAAGCTACAAGCAGACACTTTTCTGCAAGACTGCTGTAATCCTGC
>NW_009646406.1:223740-245162 GCF_000708025.1 Charadrius vociferus | reverse complement strand
CTGCTGAAAACTGCAGAGACAAAATTCACCTGTCTTGGGCTTATAAAACTACACCCAGGGCACCTGGAGAGCAAGGAAATCTCCGTGTCTCACCAGAACAGTGGTGACATGTGAAGAATATGATCAAAAGCAACAGCAAAAGCACGCTGGGCTCTGTGAGCCAAAGGTATTGCCACAGCATATGGAGCTTTACCTGATATTTAGAAGCCCACAGAAAAAAGTCACCTTCAGGAAATAAAAGGGGAAATGGGTAGACCAATGGGCAATTTTGAGCAGTCTGAAACAAAGATAACAGAATTAATTGAATTTTTTTTTCTGGATGACTGAAGCATTAGTAACATGAATTAGTAGTTCACTGTTGACCATACTCCGTTTTGTGCAACTCAGTAAGTGAACAGGACATGGCCAGGTTATGAACTGCTATGAATATTTATGATTGTCTCACCTTTCCTTTTACTACACCAACATGCTCTGAAGAGAGTCATCTTTAGGGACTGACTGGAATCTGCCTTCATGTTTCCTTTACTCTTTAGATCTCCCCATCATTTCTTTATTCAGATGCTGATGTTTCTGAGTCATGCTGTCCCTGGGCATTCTGCCTTCCTTTCTTCTTTGATTTTTCCCTGCAGAATTGTGTTTCCTAGTCCTGTTGTTCTGGTCACACGGACAAACCACACCAATTTGCATCTTCTTACTGGTTATGTAGGCTCACGGGACCCAATTACTTCAGCTTCTTCTTCTCTAATGGCACTGTTAGTCCTATTCACTGTTTTTGATATCTGTGTAATCCTTCGGGGACATCTGAATTCAAAGATATGAATCCCTTATTCTGCAGCAGTTGTGTTGACAAAGGACTACTGAGAACACAACCATCCTCAGAAGTCCTGCTTGGATATGCTTGAGATGCTCTCATCTCTCCAGATTCTGGCAAACTGTGAGATTTGTCATCATGGGAGTGATTCCACTTTTCTATTTCCATTTTAAGATTTAAGATTATAACTCCACAGTCTCCTAACCAGACCTCCCTCCTTTTATATGCCTCTGGCTTGATACCACAGTTGCCATGACCTTGCTTGCACTGACCTGTGCGGTGAGCAGCACTGGGCCAGCTTTGCTGCTGTTCTGTGACCCTCAGCCCTTTACTCGCTACGAAGATGGGATCACTCCAAGGCAGAAGTTACCAACTTCCCTACTTCCAGACGCCGACGTTCCTAGGGGTGGGTTAGCAGTTTCCTGCCTCTGGAGAATGAGCCCAGGGTATTGTGATAGAGGAAAGCAGTGCCAACCATAACCCCGGTGCTGAGGCTGTTGTGTTTGTCACGACACACTGCACTTGTTGTACCTGCCGTGCTTTACAGACATGTGTGACAGAGTGGTGTAATTGCTTCAGGTTATTGCTTCAGTTCCCTGGGCACGTGCAAATCTCCTTTTGGCCCGTATTCATGCACTAGGCTGGCGGTGGTATGAAGAGAAAGAGCTTTAGCTGGATAGAGGGAAATTTAGATTACCTTGGCAGAAGTCCTTAGGGTGTTTACAGTGTCTTTCTGCAACAGCTCTGTTTGAAAGCTCCTAGTATCTGTCCCTGACATTGCTGTATTACTTTTTGATGACTTTCTGGACAGTCTGTATGATCTTCAAGTTCTATGTTCTTGTAAAACACTGCCATTGTTTACCTGTTTTCTCTTCTCAAGGCCTTTTTATTTCTTCTGTACTGTGCTGCCTCCGCTTCTTCCATCTAATACCTAAGCTTCCTTTTTGGTTGCACAGTTCCAGACTGTCTTGGGCAACCCAGGTCTGTTTTGTCTTTCTTGTGTCTCCTAGTGATTCTTTCATGAAACTGTCAGTTGTTTCTATTTTTTCCCCTCATCAAGAAAGGGCAGAAACTTCCCTCATTTGGACTTCTGCCAGAGTCTTCTGTTGTGCATCCAACTCATGCTTTCTCACAGGATTTCAATTTTATGGTTTCCTACAGAGTTTAATCTTTCTGGCCGTGATGGAAAAAAATCACTGCTGGTGGCAGTTCCTGGGAAATTGAAACTAATGAATTATGAAAGTGATGAAAGCGTTAATGAGCTTGGGTCTGGAGTGTAAGAGAAATCTATTTTTAAACTATGTTTTTCACAAAATACAATTGTATTGTGCAGAATGAAATGAATGCCATTAAAGAAGATGCAAAACACAGGCTTTTGCACTCTTTTCAGGCTGGGGTTGAGCAGAGGGGACACTCGGTAGAGTTGACTGTTTCCCTGTGCGCTGTATCCGTATCCTTGTGCTAAGAAAAAGGACCGTCCTCACATCTAACAGCCACAGGAGTCTTGGCTGCTCCACTGTACTTTGGCTCATCCACATTCACCCAAGCAGATGGGGCAGCACCTTGGTGTCCTCTTGGATTTTATGCCTTTAGTTCAGCATCAAATCCTGCTGCTGCCTGGTCTCGTTGCCCCTGCTGCAGAACGCTTGAGCAGAAACGTGCCTCAGTCAGCTTGCTGCTCTGTTTCCTCCTTATTGCGACTAGTGTTTCAGCAAGGGTTGAGAGGGTGGCTCTCAAGGGTACTTGAAGCACAGCTAAGCCAGCTAGAAGAAAAGTGTCACAGCTCCTCTGTGCTTTCCTTACAGGTTTCCATGTGAACAGTCCCATCAGGCCCGTGGGCACCGCCAGCCACTTCAGGGGTTAAGAGCAGAGCACAGTCTGGTGGATGGCTCTTCGGTTTCAGAGCACTTGCCTTCCTTGCCAAATCCTCACCCTGCACGTCCTTTTCAGTGCTCAAATAAACACCTTAACGTCTGTGGAAGTTCCACACCTGCCTTTCACCGTTTCTTCTGCCAGAGGCTGGGGAGATCCAGGACTTCCTCCCACGACCAGATGGCAACGTGAGGCTTAGCTGGAGTTTTAGATGTAACCACACAGTATCTGTTTTCTTACTCTCATACCGCAGGGATGAGTGGGAAAACATGGCCTTGCTGAAATGTTGAGGACTGAGAGGGGTCCCAAAAACACCAAAGGGAGTAGGGTGACACGTTTGATTGGTGTGGTCCCTGCTGAAAGCATTTGAGCACTGTAGGATCAGTGCTGGAGAAGTCACATTTTCACAGGTAATTAAATTCAGCATCCACCCATACATTACAATGGCAGTACAAGATTTATGCTGCCCAGCATGGTGATTCAAACTGTCAGGGCTCAGGGCTATGGCTGACAAGACAAACTGAATATAGATATTTGCAAGTTGCTCTCAGAAGACAAATTTCTTTGGTAAAACTTTGTGAAGTAAGCAAAGCTTTCAGATATATGAAGGATCTCCCCTGTGCCTCATGTAACAGGAAACGATGCTATGATTTGAAATTCTGGGGGTTTAGTGCTTAGCAACAATTTCCAGGTCATACAGATAATCTTGAGAGTGAATCGTTATGTGAAAAATATATGTTACCATACAGATGTATTTTATTAAGAATCATTTTTTTCCATTAACTTTGGACAAAAATTCATTTCTCTGGCTCTGAGATACATCATGAAATACCATAGACTTGAGGTTAATCATATAGAAAAAGGAATTTTCTGAGCATTTTAAGGGAAGCTATCCGGTACCCAGAACCACATTCCACATGAGAGACTGCCAGGAAGAAAGACCACACTTTCCAAAGGTAAGTGATGAAAGGGACTAACCCACACTGAAATGGCAGAGGTCAATAGGGTGGACAATAAAAGGAAAAAATGGTATTTCTGCTTCCAAGAGCTGTGATCCCACCTAGTAGCCAACCTGGTGGAAGAAGGTCTTCTGATTGCAGTCTCACTGACTTTGGGGGTCCTACTCAAAGGTAAAAGTAGGAGGTCCTTACTGCCCTCGTTTTACTTCGAGCAGTATCTTATTTACCTCATTTACAAGTCTAAACTCTTGTTTATTAAGCTCTTTAAGATCTTCAGATAGCAAACACTGTCCAAGGGCAAAAATTGTAATTTGTTCCAGTTTAGCCACTGAGGCAAGGGCACTGGTATTACGGGTACTGATTTAGAGTAGCTGTTTTAAAACCTGTAACCTTGCTGGGTTATGTTTAAGGTACTAAGCGGAGTGGGATAACACAATATTATCCTAGAACAGCACACACAGTCTCTAGGACTGATTACACACAGATTTTGCATTATGCCTCTTGGGAGTGAAAAATAAAGAAAAAAAAAAAAAAAGCCAATTCCCTACGATCCTGTTGGTTTAAAGCCTGAAGTAAAAATGAAAATGTTTGCATGGAGAGAGGGGAGGCAAGGCTTCAGGATGAGAGTTTAAACAAAAAAAGAAAAAAACACCCGCTATAAGCAACCAGAATGTTTCCAAAACAACTTGTAAACCACACAGAGAGCAGCTGCACAAGTACCTTATGTTTTAAAAGGGTTTTATGTTTTAAAAACGTTTTCTATTTTAAAACAAGCAGTACGTCAAAGTGATGTGGAGCTCAGCTCAGACGAGCGGGACTTGGTGAGACTTTCTGCTTTCCTTGTGCACGCCTGCATTTAGAAGTGAAATGATGAACTTGCATAACAGGTTATAAAATGTGTCCTCATACCATGTTTTACAATATCCCTCAAGCCCTTGGTTGCTGTTCTTGCCAAACCAAGACTCTGGGCTCCTACTTCAGAGTAGCCTCCTGAGTGGAAACTCCTTGACACTAACTCAATTTTCAGTGTTAATAACAATGGGAATAATGGAGAATTCATCTTTGACAGGCGGACTAACCTTGGGAAGACGTCTAGGTTAGACATCCTTAGGAGACTAGAAATCATTCAGTCTCTCTCGTCAATCAAACCACAGACGGTTGACCAGACAATGATAATGTCTCCTGTGTTCTTCTAATAGCCCACCAGGTGGCCTTTGGCCTTGCATTGTCTGTGGAGGCAGATAAGATCCAGCAGAAAGCAACAGCAAAAGAGCACTCCTTGAGCTGGAGCCCAGGGCTGGGGCAGAGATGCCCAGTTCTCTCATGCCATGGGGCAGACTTGCTCAATGGTAGGTTTTTCATGGCAAGAAGCTGCGTAGGTGACAGCAGACTTTTCTTGCTAAAGAGAAACGTGCATAAACAGGGGAAATTACCCCCGTGCTGAGCCCTTGGTGAGGCAGCCAGATTGTTATCTGTGTCTGAGCGAGGCTAATCTGAAGATAACTAGGGTAGCTCTACAGCTTCAGAGCTGTCGCACAGACACACCATCAGCAGCAACAGGAACCACTTTAAAAGATAACATTTGTCAGTCAACTCTTCTTAACGGCAAGGTGTCTCCCACACTGAGCAGGAGTCATTTAATATGGGAAAATAGGATACTAGCCTGCATGCCCAGAGGCATCCTTACATGCAATTAAACTGCTTAAAATGTGAAGCTTAGAGGTTAACTACATATTCGGCTTTTCCAGCCTCCCCTGCTAAAAATACACAAACTTTTATTCATCGACTGGCTAATCCTTGAAAAAAGTAACCTTGGACAAGTTCTGCTCCTGAAATGTAGGATTTGCTTAACTGAGATGGAATTAGGGAAATCAGCCATTTTTGGAAAGAGAAGGGACGAGGGATCTTCTCTCCCAAGGGTTTTGATAACTCTGTTGTTATTTTTTCCAGCACATTTCTTCTTTTTTCAGGCTAGTTGGGCCCAGAGCTGACAACAGTTTCTCACTTTGCCTCAGTCACACACTCTGTCACGCAACAATAAAGGAAAACGTTCCTCTGAAGTAAACTGGAAAAATTGGCTTCCCTCATAGTCTGGCTGCAGAGTCACCTGTCAGCATCTACAGAAAGCACACCGAAAAAAATCTGAATAGTAGTGTTGGTACCTCAGTGCTGAACAAAGTCTGGGACTGTTTAGCTTGAGGAGGAGGAGGCTGAGGGGAGACCTCATCACTCTCTACAACTATTGGAAAGGACACTGTAGAGAGGTTGGTGCTCGTCTCTTCTCACAGGTAATTAATGACAGAACAAGAGGGAACGGCTTCAAGCTCCAACAGGGTAGATTTAGACTGAACATTAGGAAAGAATTTTTCACAGAAAGAGTGGTCAGGCATTGGAATAGGCTGCCCAGGGAGGTGGTTGAGTCACCATCCCTGGATGTGTTTAAGAGCCATTTAGATGTGGTGTTGGGGGATATGGTGTATGGGAGAACTTTGTAGAGTAGGGTAGATGGTTGGACTCGACGATCCCAAGGGTCTCTTCCAACCTAGACAATTCTATGATTCTATGATTAAAGTCAAGTGCTCAGCAGGCAAAGGACCTCTCTGCAGCCCAGTAAATACAGTGCTGGTCATGAGTTGGGCTTGTTCAGGGCTGGTGATGCACGGCTGCCCAAGCCTCTTCAGCAACCTGTGCCTCAGCTGTTAGTCTGTAAAATGTGCACAATGACACTGACTTCCTTGGGAACATTCAGTTGAGCTCCCCGAGCCATATATTCCCTTGTCTGTGTCGTCTGCAGGCGCATGCAGCTGCTGTGCCCTGCGTTGTGTGGCACAGCTCCGCACAGCAGGGATGGAAAGGGGGAGCTCTTCAGCATGGTGACAGTGACACTCTGCCTCAGGGAGGCTGGCTGCCATGGGGCAATTAGGCTGATGCTTTGCACTGATCTCCCACCCATCCCAACGGTGCTTGCCCCCTGCCTGCAGCCTCCTCTCCTTGCACCGCGGGACAGCTCTGCTGGGCTCCTGCCTCCATGGTCAGCTTCCTTTTGACTTTGCTCAGAGCATCTCAGAAGGTCACGCAGTCACCCAACGCTACAGGATGTGACCCTGTCCTCGGCCACCTACTGCCCCTCTCCATCCTGTTCCCAGACCTCTGTCGTCAGTCTGCCACCCACCCTTCCCAAAGTCACCAGCCACCCCTCCACCCTCCTATCGCTTTCTTCTCCTTTCCAGGCTTTATTTCACATAACCCAGCACATGGTAGCACCCCTAAGGAAACACTGCCCCACCACACCATCCTGCTTTCACATCCCCATGTCCACGCTGCTCGCTCCTTTCCAGCCATAACCTGCATGAGGGAGAGGAAGACAGGGACCAGAGGGGCATGAGAGCATGGACACATGTGGCTGGCAGATGAGGGATGGTGAGAGTGCTTATCAATGACAGCAGTCTCAGCACAAAGTTACAGCCTGAACTCACCTAAAACCTGGCTCCTGTCTCTCCTAGGGACAGTGCCCACACCCTTTTCCATTTACTTTACTTGTGCTTACGAGGCTGCTGTATCCTAACTACTAGCTACTGGGACTACTGATGTTTTTGCCTTCTAAACATATATTCAGTAAAACCCTATCTTATAGTAAACCTGAAGTTGAAGATGCTCAATGACCTTTCTGGCTGGTAGACAAGTCTCCAGGGCGGTTCATGAGGTTGTTGCCATGGCAGTCCCCTCTTTGCTTTATTGCTGAATAGCAGCATGCGGTATCAAAAAAAATATAAATAACTTGATCTTTTCACTCTGTAATGTCAGGTTTAGCCTCTCACCTATTCAGAGGAAATCAGAGCTATAAATAGTCCTACCCTTCTTTTCATGCCTTAGTTTACAGTATGAAGAATTCTTCTTTCCGGTGTTGAAAGCTGCAGGGTTTCCACTCAAGGAGGCCAACTATTTCGGTTAAAGTGACCATTTGAAAAAGAACCATTGCAGTGATCACAGAAGTAACTGAATGTACTTTCTGATGGGCCCTTCTGCTTGATGAGCCAGAGGTTGTCTCCAGAGGTTCGACTTGGGAAGGACAGGATGCACATTTACACCTTGGATTGGCCTACTCCAACTGTGTGAAAACAGTCCAGGAGCCTTGCAGTGCTATTAACTCCACATGCTGGATTCTACCTCAGCCCACAGCAAGCTTAGCTCTGCAATATGCAAAAGGGCGTGTAATTGCATCTATAGGGCATTACTGGGCCTTTTCAAGCATGCTGAGATACCTCATATGAATTAATTCAACTGGAAATGTGCACTAAGTAGACTGAGCACATTCTCTCCTCTCCCCTGTACACAAGGTATCTACCACAGAAAGGAATTTTTCAGGGAGATCACAAGTGAGACACCAACCTAGGAAATATTTATGGGGTTTTTATCCTTTTTCACCACATCCCTCTGTAAATCTTAGCAATGTTTCTACCAGAACCTGGGTCTTAAGAGAATGGGAACTGCTTTTGCTGCTCTTCTGAGACATCCCTTCTGAGAACTGCCATCTGCCCTGAGCTTGCCCACAGACTGACTCAGTCTCACCGGCTGGTTGCCTCTTGTGGGATCACTCAGGCTGGCAGGAACCCCAGGAAGTCTCTACCCCAAACCTCTGCTCAAAGCAGGGTCAGCCATGACGTCAAACCAAGTTGCTCAAGGCTTCGTCCAGCCCCGTCTTGAAAACCTCCTGTGAAAATCTGCAAGTGCTACCCAAATAAATGGCTTCATCCTGGAAGTCAGCGTCACGAATACCATCACACACTTCAGTTCATTCACTTCAGCTATGAAGTGAAAAATCCCATGTTTCTGCCCTCAGTCAGTACCACAGATTTCCACCTTTTCCATCTCCATTCCAGTTCAGAAGGAATCAAAAATAAATGTAATTAAAATTAAGTTTAAAAATGGGAGATTGTCTTCCTATAGGCTGTTTTTCTATATCTTCTGTTTTCTGAGTCTTTAAGAAATTTTAAGGTTACATCTTTAGATTTTTCTCTGAAATTGTGATGCTTATTTCTCTTTCTGGAAAAAAAAAAAAGAATAAATTTCTGTCTAGCTTAACTCCACTTCCTGATTCCATCAGGCAGGGTGTTAGCAAAAAGACTTGCAAAACTGAGGAAGCTATTGCAAGAGCTGCCAACACTTCCACAAAAATATTCATATCACAAAAATCATCTGCACAACCGGCCACTCTCATTAAAGGAGCTAAATTGCCCAGTAGGCTGCAGTGACTGAGCTATCCTCCCATTTTTTTCCCATGACCTCATTCATGCAGTAATTCAATGCAGCTCATGTGGGAAAATACCGCCTGACCATGCTGTGCCATGTGAGCAATGAGGACTTTGGTCTCTGAATTTGTTAATCCAGCCTCAGCAATATGTATTAAAAGAAAGGTTAACAAAATAAACCAGGGAAATCTGCCATAACGAGCCATATCTGACCATAGTGGCCGGGGCGCCAGCAGAGCCCAATAGGCGAGTCCATTATCAGCATCTAAAGGTGTCTGAGCCGACAAAGAGCATCTACTAAATTGTTCCCGGTCAATCTGCCTCCTTTTCTCTGCCTCATGCTCACTCAGTGAGTGCCCTCACATAGCGCTCGGACCGGCCAACCCATGCAGGGACACAGGCAGGGGTTTGTGTCCTGTGGACCTGAGCTCTGCCGTCGCGCCAGCTGTGCTCACAGCCCTCACCTCAGGCTGGCTGAGCTGTAAAGACCAGGGCTTTCAGCAGCTTTGCTTAGAGATAAACCTGCGAAGATGAACAAAGGCCGTCCCCATGTTACTTTAATGCCCCTCTGTAAACATGCTGCTGCCTGATTACTGTTGTTTAATTACCATCTGTTACTGCTACAGGACAGTCAGAGTGACTGCACATGCCCTTTATATCCTGTGTAAATGGCATTAATAAATAATGAAACACTTCCCTCCACCCACCCCACCCACCCCCACCCCCCAATATGGGCTTGTGAAGGAGGAATGGAAGCATGGAAGACACTGAAGTAACTTGGTAATGATGGACAAAGTTGACTTTGAGAGTTAAGTTTGCTTTCACAGCATTAGACTGCACCTATTTGGGATTATTAAGGCAAGAAAGTAGATTGTGACACCTTAGCCCTTAAATAATCTCTTCCCTTTTACAGCTGATTTCACCATTCCTGAAGTCCAGCGTGCAAAGGAACACCTTTGCTCGTCTAAATTACTGTTTTGATTCCCCAGCAAGGCTGCCTTCCTGCTGCCTCCAGACCTGGTGTAACTCTTCTTTCTGTCCTGATGGAGAGAGCTCAATGGGTGGTGGATGTACAAAGTGGTCAGGTCCTCACAAACTTTCATGGCAAACACCAGTTAGAGAATTAACCAGGCAGGTAAACTGCTGTCATGCGTTTTACTTGAGTTGTGGTCTTCTAAACCCCTACTGTCTGTCTCAAGCATTTCTTACCAGGCTCCAGCCTGCCCTTCCTGAGCTTGGTCTAACTTTAAAAAAGGCCAAATAAGGTGACCAGGGCAGGACATTGGATTTCTTTATCAACACCCTTTTTGTTACCAGACTTGCAACCTTGCAGCAACACTCAGTGATTTCTCTTAAACTGCTTTTGAGCGTAGTAATTGCCTGTATCTTCTTCTTTCACGGTATATCGTGGGTCTTCACCACAAGCCCATACCAGTTAACCTGAAGTACAGCTGCTGTCCATAAACCAGAAATTGAGTATAATCTACCGTGTCTGATGGCACTGTGTCTCATCGTTCAAAGGTGGTATTAATCGTTATCTGGACATTATTGTATTACTTGGAGATAATTTATTTTGTCTTTCCTATTTGATTGCATTAAGGTTATTTCAAGACCTCTGTTATGCTCCAGCTTGTTCAGTGTTTATCTCCAGGGAAGCCAGGAGGGTCAGAGCAGGCAGAGTTTTAGTTTAAATCTCAGCATTTTCCTGTAATAAATGAAATAACCACGCTACAGACAAGGCATCACTACAAACCCCTCCTCCAGCTGTGCACTCATTGATTTTGGGGGCTCAACTCGGCCTTGGCCCAGCATGTTGGAAGAAATGCTTCTGAACATCTAACTAAGCCTGGTGGCAGATTGTCCCACGCAGGTACGGTTAAAATAAGGAACAAGGACAGCAACTCCACAACGTGAGCTCATGTGAATAGCCTTAGGAAAATAAATTACCAAGTGAGCAAAGCCAGTCGCAGTGATGAGGGAAGCATGATTACAAGAACAGGCATCTGTGGCAGGATCTGGCCATCCTCAAACCTCTTAGGAGATGAGCCTGAGGAGTTCAGTACTGACTTGGCAAATCAATCCCACAGTCGTTTCTATAAAATTTTCTAATAATATGAATAATATGTTCTTCTTTATTCTGTGCAATTGTTGATACTTCTCCTATTTAACGTCATTTTGCATACTTGGAAAGGAATCACATCCTCTTTTTTTGGCAGAGAAGTGTTTGGAAAAAAATTACTACACATTGCATACTAAAGCATATGTGCAAGACTCCTGAGAACTGTATGGTCAACTCATGTGTTTCATGAAATCAAATTATTGTCAGCTATAATTCACAAAATTTCCTAGAAAAAGTGGAAACATTACACTCAGTATATGGTGCTAGAGCATTCTTTTATTGAAGGACCTCACCCCTGTGCTAGTTGTCTCCATAACTATTTGTGAAAGTAAAAGCTACTGTCAGTGCCTGCACCAAGCGGTCTATCATACTCAGATGCCTCTTTCAAGCTCTCAGTATACATTATTTAAAACATGGACATTTACCTTAAACATCTGATTCTTTTCTTTTTAATACTGCTGCACCGTCACCGATGTCAGTGGAATGGTTTCTGACTGTGTACACATAAAGGGGAAGGAGAATTGGGACCCGAGGCTACAATCGATGAGCAGATCGAATGCACCTTCAGTAAGTTTGCAGATGACACTAAGCTAGCGGGTGTGTTGATCTGCTTGAGGGTAGGATGGCCCTGCAGAGGGATCTGGACAGGCTGGACCGATGGACCAAGGCCAACGGTATGAGGTTCAACAAGGCCAAGTGCCGGGTCCTGCACTTGGGTCCCAACAACCCCATGCGGCGCTACAGGCTTGGGGAAGAGTGGCTCGAAAGCTGCCTGGCAGAAAAGGACCTGGGGGTGATGGTGGACAGACAGCTGAATAGGAGCCGTCAGTGTGCCCAGGTGGCCAAGAAGGCCAGAAGTGATCATCCCCCTGTACTCGGCACTGGTGAGGCCTCACCTCGAGTACTGTGTTCAGTTTTGGGTCCCTCAGTACAAAAAGGTCACAGAGGTGCTAGAGCGTGTCCAGAGAAGGGCTACAAAGCTGGTGAGGGGTCTGGAGGACAAGCCCTATGAGGAACGACTGAGGGAACTGGGGGTTTAGCCTGGAGAAAAGGAGGTCGAGATGAGACCTTATCAGCCTCTACAACTACCTGAAAGGGGGTTGTAGAGAGGTAGGGGCTGACGTCTTCTCCCTGGTGAAAAGCGATAGGACGAGAGGAAATGGATTCAAGTTATGTCAGGGGAGGTTTAGACTGGATATTAGGAAACATTTTTTTCACTGAAAGGGTTATTAGACATTGGAAGAGGCTGCCCAGGGAGGTGGCGGATTCTCCATCCCGGGGTGTGTTTAAAAAAAGGGTAGATGTGGTGCTTAGGGACATGGTTTAGAAGTGGTTTTGTCAGGGTAGGTTGATGGTTGGACTTGATGATCTTAAAGGTCCCTTCCAACCTTAGCGATTCTATGATTCTAATTGGTTTGTTGAGAAGAGCCAAGGGTAGGAGTCACCTGAGGAAATGCCGCTCAGTTCTTGAGGTATGTGAGGCTCAGGCTCCATTTTGGGATGAAGCAGAAGGGACAACTCTCAGAACTGAAAGCGCACAAAGTAGTTGAGATTTCAGCAGAGCTTGAGAGGTATCTCCCAATACTGCACCTCTAAATGGAAGAAATCTTGTAACGAGCCTTCTCTCTGGGAGATTTCCACTATTCTGAGTAAGAAGTAGGGGATTCTTCAGGCCAAGAAGCAAAACTGCAGAGATACAAGGCTTTGAAAGTTGCTGGGTTTCTCAACTTTCTGATGAAACACGTGCTGTCTGCTGTTGGGTCTCTACCATACCTACTGCTGCGACCAGGCTTTAGCCTTCCTGCCTCTGGAGGAATTACATCCAAAGATGAAGAACCAGAAGAAATTTTTTAAAATTCAGTCTCTTCATTCTCCTGGGTTATGATTCTAAGGGCTACTTCATAGAACAGGTGAAAATTCCCCACGAAAAAAATGGGAAGAGGTTTCATTTCTTGACGCCCTTACCTAGTGGGTTCTTTGGGGATTTCCATTTAAAAAGAAATCACAATTAAGTCTTCCCCTCAGAAAACTATACTTCCCTAAATATTTCATCAAACGTCAACAAAGCAGATCTGGTATGGGGAAAAGAAAGAGAAAAAAAAAAAGATCCACCACTATTTGGCAGTACAATGCTAGGAAGCTTCCGGTTTTTTGTACTTCATTGAATGGCCAGCTATATATGGATCTCAGGGGCTGGGCAGCAACCTCTGTATCATCATTACAATACTGGGGAAAACCTCTTCAGATACTATCTGAAAAGTAGGACAGGGTGAGAACGGCTTTTTACAAAGCCGAGCAGTAAAACTTGCTGTTTAAAAGATGCATATGGTAAAACTGAGAGATGGACATCACTTTTGAGATGGCACAGAGCCATCACCTCACCTCTAAGGAGACGGCGCATTGATCTTTGTGTCACTTGTGAAGCTGAGATTGCACTAAGTCCTCATGAGAAGGACAAGAAGCAGCTGGCAAGGTGCTCAAAAGAATAAGCTGGGATGGGTTGCAACTCAGATTTTAACTGGAAGCTAGGATCCCCATAAAATCTGAACTATATATGTCAAGGCAAATTCGGCTTTCAGTTTACATCTTGGTGCATAAAGTCTGTGGAGGCTAACGAGCTGAACCAAAGTAACAGGGAGAAGAACTTGTTCCCACTTCTTCAAACCCTTTAGGAGGAGTCAGCTCTCAGAAAGGGACAAACAGCTCTCTGTGGGGCAGATTACACAGATCATTGCTTATGTGTCAACTCAGAAAAGAAATATTAGGAACAGGCCAGCAAACCCAAAGCTGCTTGTCCCCAGTAGAGCTGGGAAGGGAAATTCTTGAATGGCAGGGGAATTACAGCTCAGCTGCTGTTTTTGAAGGGCACTAGAAGGGCACCAGCTCTGCTCTGCTTCGTGCAGACTCAAAGAGCTGGAAGCTGTCAGGAGGATTCACCTCCCTGCCTGTGATGTTCCGTGGGGAGCTGAAACATCCTTTTAGAAAGCACAGAAGAACTAAAGAGGGACTTTCTGAAATTAAAGAATAGATGCCTGGAAAAATCCTGCCAGTCTACAGAGGTCCTCAGGCGATGCAGCTGGCATGCTGTACACGCTCTCAGGGTGTATAACACTGAACTTTTGGCAGACAACGTCTCTGGTCTGCACTTACTCACCATGGGTGCTCGAGGTCTCCTACCCTGACACTTACAGAATACCAGGGAAGACTGAAGGGCACTTCATTAAGCTAAAGCAATCCAGATGTACCAGGGTACTTAGCAAGGAAACTCAGATTCTACTTTTAATTCTTTTAAATGATCAAACAACATACAATTTTATTTCCTATAAAAGTTTAGAAAGCGATTGGAGTAACGCAGAGACAATAACTCAAAGTTAATGTATTACATTACTTCAAGGCACAGAAGGTTTACCATCTTCCCTTGTTCCAGATACAGTCCTTCGGTTTTACTAATGGGAATTAATTCAATTTCTTCTAAACCCGAAAGTCTGGCTACCTACCCTAAGTGAAAAAGAAAGCAAAAGCATGACTCTTTCCGTGCCCAGTGTATTCCAGTCAAAACGGTGTGGGATGGAGAACTGAGGGGCTTTCTACAACTCAACACTGACAGAACTCAAGCAAAAATAACGTGAATATCCACCATAGGAATGCACCAGCCTCACAGCTGCTGGCATCACTGCACATCTGATGGCAGTTCTCCTGCTTTCTGAATGAGAGCTAATTTTTAATTACCATCTTCCACTTACTTTGCAGCTTGTATGAAAGTGGTGGAAACTGACCTTATTCTTGCTTCTACCAGAAAGCTGAACACATCCTTTGCATTAAGTTAGTGATAAATTAAAAACAGCAAGGAAGTAGTCCGAAAAACATGGCACAAAAGTCTTTCTAGCTAGGCTAGCTCACACCGACATTTTTGTACTACATTTTACTTTGCCTGTCCTCAAAGAAATCAGGTTTTATGGCACAGGACACAAGTCAAGAAGTAACATTTCTATAAATGAAATTTTTAGGATGGCAGGATTCCATTCTTTAAGTTTAACCAAAGGAAAACTTGAATCATCAAAAACCAATTCTCCACCATGCAAAACCTAAGCCCCAGGTCAGCTTCAAATAACTAAACAAAGAAAAAAGTTTCCCCACCCTGCGGCTACCCCTTGCCCTTGTCTTCTTAATCTGAACACCTGAAGTTGCGGCAAAAGGTTTGCTATTCCTGCCCTTGTGCAGGAGCACTGAAGATGTGTGGCATCTCTGCAATTGCGTGCTCCGGGTGCACACAGGTGAGAGAAAGCTTTCCCGGGGACAATGCGGCCACCACGCAGGCAGCTGCGACAGCCCGGGGGCTGTGCTTGAGATTAGAGCACATTAAGAAGTCTGTTTACGATGCAGGGGTATGCAAAGAAACATGAGAAGGAAAAAATTCATTTGAGCAACTGTCAAGGGGGAAGAAATAAAGCCACAACATCCATCAGCAGAAACAGAAGTGTTTTAGCAGAAGGTAAAACGTATACCCCGGGGAGCTGGCTTTGGGGCAGAGCTCAGAGACAGAGGATTTGGATGTGTTCATATAAATAAGTCGTGTGAAGTTGTTTGGATGAACTCTTTCAAGTGCATCTTTCTGTGGCTATCCTAAAATTCCTGATTCTACAAACATTTCTTGGAAAGTGGAAATCGTATGCATTACACATCCATTTGTACCAGGGGCTGCATCCAGCGTGGCTGACTGCGAACTGGATTAATTTTTGCTTGCTCACGGCAGAGCTGGCTGTCCGATCAGCGACAGCACCGATACCATCAGCCCCACGACTCAGCTGTGTCCCACAAACAGTGAGGCGCTGAAAACGGTCAGCTTAGGAGTAACCGGTTGTTCAGTATGACTGAATGAGGTGCATGAAAAGGGAATGTAGCAGATGTCCGATGCCTGGCGGGCCCCAAATTCAGTGGCAGAAATAGAGACAGAATCAGTGAGCTAACAAGGCTTAGTCTGTCAGTGCCTTGGGCTTTGCTCAAGACTTCCACCTGGTGAAAGACAGCTCCTCTCGCTTGATCAAAGCGGTGGCCTGCGCATCTGGAGGTGCTTTGTTTTCCTGTTGCGAGTCTGTAAATGACAACACAAGTTGCAGAACCACAGGGGAGCTGAGGTAAAGCAGCTGCAGGAAATATTAACCGAACTACACCGTAAAAGTAAGATCTGTTGCTGGTCACAAGAGGTACATGCTCATTGCAGGTGAAGTTACATAAATACTGGAGATCACAAGAGGATTCAGTACAGAGCAAGGCTAAAAAATGTAAAGAACTTACTTGATTTTTCTTCTTTAATGTTGTACTCCAGCACACTGGGAGCCTCATTCTGCGCTGGCAGGCGGACTGCAAGGACCATGTTGTTCACGTTACCCTCTCTCCTAACCAAGAATATCTGAAAAAAGAGAAAGGAATCAAGAGCTTAGCTACCTTATGTGAGCTTCTGCATTTTATTTTAGCTCACTGGCGATGAAGTTGTTTTATCAGCACAATCCACCTTTAAATGATCTTATTTTAGCTTCGTTCCACTTGGTTGAACTTTACACGACAAAAATAATGAATAAAGGGACATTTCATCTGGGTGAAATTCAGATCTTTGAAGGAACCAGCAAAATTTCTATCCATCTCTGATGTCCCACTTAAGCCTAAAAGGCAAACTATTTCACTAACTGAAGAGTACAAAGTTACACTTACAATTTGTAAAGTCATGCCCCTCACATAAGTGCCCTAAATCATGGACAGTTTACCATAGAATGTCCTGGTCCAGGTCTAAAGCAAGGGAGTCACTTGTACATTGAGAGGGAAAGGATTCAGTGTCCATTAGTAGAAGATAAGGCCAAAGGCTCTGGTGACCACAGTGTCTCATGGCAGAGTATTTTCATGGGACCAGAAGAAGATTCAGACTGGCAGGGACCCCAGAAGGGCTCTTGTCCAACCCCCTGGATGAAACCATGAGGCCAGAACAAGTTGCTCAGGGCTTTCTCCAGACAGGTTTGGAGAACCTCCAAGGATGGAGGCTGCACAGCCTCTCCAGGCAACCTGTCCCACCACTTACTGTCCTCACAGGAAGAAAGTGTTTCTCTGTACCCAGTCTGAACCCCTCCAGTGTTGATGTAGGACTGTTGCTTCTTGTCCTCCCACCATGCAGTGCTGAGTAGAGCCTGGCTCTGTCTTCTCCATGACCTCCTTGTAGGTACCAGGGGGCTGCTGTGCAGTCCCCCCAAAGTTGTCTCTCCTCCTGGTTGAACAAACCCTGGTCCTACAGCCTCTCCTCAGTAGGTCCGTGCCCAGATGGCTGCCACCAGGCCCGCAGGGCCTTTCCCGCAGAGTTGCCCAGCCAGGCAGTGCCAGCCCAGATCCCTTCCGGGGGCTCCGCCTTCCCAAGGGCAGCACTTTGCACTTGTCCTTGTTAAATTTTGGAAGGTTCCTCCCAGCTCTGTCCCCCCAGCTTGTCTAAGATCCCTCTGGATGGCAGCACTGACTTCAAGTGTATTGACTGGTCCCGAAATTACAGAGTAGATGTGGTTGGAAGGAACTCTGAAGATCATCTAGTCCACCCCCCCATGCTCAAAGACAGATTGACTACAGCAAGTCAGTCAGGATTGTGTATTGTCCAGTTTTTATTACGTCAAGGATGGAGGCTCTACAGCCTCTTGGGCAACTTGTTCTAATGTTCAATCATCTTGACAGCGAAAAAACTTTTCTTAATGTTTAAACAGACTTTCCTGTGTTTCAATTTATGCCCGCTGCACCTCGTCTTTTCACTGGATATCACTGAGAATAGTCTGGGTCGATCTTAGGGGAATGTTTTTTTTGGCAGTGTTAGGTTGATGGTTGGACTCGATGATCTTAAAGGTCCCTGCCAAGACAGACAATTCTATGATTTTATGATTCTGTGGTTCTATGATTCCGTAGTCCCTCCCATCAGATATTCATACACACTGATAAGAGGCCCCTGAGTCTTTAATTGGAACCAGTGGAATCACGGTAGCCATTGGTTCCCACCCATAGGACCAGTGAAATTAAAAAAAAAAAAAAAGAACAAGGAAAGGGAAAAGAAGAGCGAGGAAAGGAAAAAGAAAATAGAAAGAAAAAAGAAACAAACAAACAAGACAGAATACAAAAGAAAAAGATAAAAGAAAAAAGAAAAAAAGGAAAAAAGGAAAAGATAACACTATCTCATTCTTTGTATTGTATGACCTCCTAAGTCTGTTTCTAATTAAAGCTCATTGTCAAGGATATTTTCAGCTTGTACCTTGAAGTTGCAGATACAAAGACAAAGTAATCTTCACCTTTAATTGTTCTTTGACAGCAGGTTTTGGCAGGAGAAAGTCAAGGTATTTTTACAAAAACTGAATTAAAAAATTGGGCTAATTCTGGAGTCTGGATATTAATATTAGAAAGAAGTGTGAGTTGATAAAATTATTAATCAACTATAATGCAGTAGAAATCTATCAAGAAAACATTAATTTCTTGGACAGAAGAATTAAAAGAAAAGCTTGTCTAGAAGCCAGGACCCTTCTCTGCATGAGTCCCCATCATAAGGGCATCTCCTGTTGCTTTGAAGCACCCATGCTAAACACGTAGCTTTGGGGCAGCTTTGCAACCTCACACAGTGCCATCGTCTCGGCCTCTGCCATTCATAAGAAATTGAGCCCCGCGGGCTCAGGCCCACCAGCAGTGCAAAGAAAATCCAAATCAATGCATGGCAAACAGCTGCATGCCTGAAACAGGCCTATGTTTAATGCAGGGCAGCCCCCACCTTCTACATCACAGAAAGTGTCTGCAGGTAGGGAAAAGCCATAGAGGCTCTCCCTTCCCCAGGTCCTACCACTCACGTGACAGCATGGTCCCTCTAACCCACCTCGAGAGACTACTGTGACCTTGGCCCTCAGATGGCACTGTCTCACATTGCATCAGCCAAGTGCTTCATCTGAAATTAAATTTAAGCATTGAGAGAAGTGAAACCTGGAAAGGAATTGCTTCTGTTTTCCTGATTGGCACGACTGGTTGCCATGGCTCCAAAGGATAAAATTGGACCATGGCTGCTCAGACGAGAGGGAGGTGGGTTTTCTGAGCCGCACCTAACCCTACTGCCTGGGTCACGACTGGTACGCAAACCAGTCTCTTGCATTTTCACTGGTGGTGAGAAAGATGCAGTGCTGATGGGCTCAGGTGGGCTCAGAGTGGGCGAGAGAGCCTGCCCTTGCTGTGGGACACCTCTGATGTGTCAGATCTTCTCCTGCCTGCTTCAAGCCATGGCTGAAGACCCTGCCTGAGGATGGTGTGAGCAGGAGGAACAGAGGCAAGATTTACCCCCAAAGCCGCTCAGAGGTGGGAAATGGCCACGCCTGCAGGGAGTGGTGAATGACTGAGGGAGCTCAGGGCCATCCATGGCTACATCAGAGACAGTCACTCGGGTTTCCCTTTACAGTCAGTGCAGAAAAACAAAGAGAATAATTTGCCCAATGTCTGGTTCAGTGTGAGGCACAGCCCAGGTTGGTTGGGTGAGTCCCACTGGAGGTTGTCACTTGGCTGTGCCAGCTTCTAGCCTGGGATAGATGGACTCGGCCAAGGGACAGGTCCAGACCTCCACAGAGGAGGAGTGAGTGAATTTTGTTTGTGCCCTGGCATCATTTGCACCTGCCCTCCCCAAACCCGGCCAGGACACCTACTCCCTGCCATGCCTCACCTCTGAGACCCAGTAATGAGGACCTCCCTTTCCTACAGAGTTGCTTTCCTTAAGCACACTGAGCTTTGCACGAGTCTGCCATTCTCTAACACTCAGCTTCTGGGGACCAGATACCAATTATTGTAATAAAAAAACCTACTCACAGCAGCTCCCAGAATTTAAGGGCCTTTTCTGCAGGGATTTTTTTTTATTGCTCTGAATTAGGATAGTCAACATACCTATGGGAAGGCATCTCCATGAATCTACACACTAAGTAAATAAAATCAGAGACAAATGTCTTGCTTCCCCAAAGCAAATATATCTATATTGCGCCGCTGCGAGTGTCTAAAGCATCAAAAGCTAATGGAAACAGAGAGCATAGTTTGCTAAATATTTTTGCTTCCACATGAAAAACAGTGCTGCTCTCCTTACCAGCTCCACCAAGGTCAGGAAATGTGGTTGTCTGAACTGAAACCACTTTGGACTTACCCCTGCTGTTTCTTTGCCAAGTATCGCCCCAGCCCTTTCCTGGTTCATGTTCAGCTGAAGCCAGACGGGACAGGTCTTGATGAGTTTATCAAGGATGCTGATCCCTGGAAGCGGGAGGCAGTTTCGCAGGGCAGTGGCTTGACAGAGATGTGTCTCTTTTCCTTCTTCACCGGTGTCTCTGATTGGGCTGAAACACAGCAAAAGAGTCCCTTGAAAGCGGAACTGCAAATGGAAAATTTAGGGGGAGCAAGGACTGTGAATGCAAATGCAGAGGCACACGCAGAGGCATGGACATACCAGGAGAGCTCCTCGAGGGGCAGCGAACGCCTTGCTATGATAGAGGCAAACGGGGTGCACAGGCCTGGACGGACAGGTACTCCCCATCCTAGGGACTATGGCCTCACACTAATGATGCACACCGGGGTTTCAGACCACAGGCTTGCAGGGTGCTCTATGCGGAGGTCTGTTGGTTTCAGCTCGTCTATCTACGTTGCCTAAGCACAGGTACCCAGAGACAGAGGTATGGGATGCACAGAGGCACCTAACACTGCAGGAGGTAGAGCATGCCTGTCCCCTGGGCCCCTGTCCTCCAGCTGAAGGGTCAGAGCCGTGTTTCATGGCTTCAAAGGGAGTGTTGCAGAAGAGAAAAGGGGCCACAGACCTCTCCAGCACCTCACCCTGTTGTGGCCATGCCCCTGTTAGCACTTCTCTGATCATACAAGAGCTGTGATGGGCACCGATGTGGCAAGTGCAGGGTCCTGTTCCTCAGGAGGAATAACCCCATGCACCGGTAGAGTTAGGGGCTGACCTGCTGGAGAGCAGCTCTGCAGAGAGGGACCTGGGAGTCCTGGTGGTGTCCTGGTTTGAGGTAAAACAGAACCAATTTTCTGTTCAGTAACTTTACTTTTCAGTTAAGCCTCTTCTAACTCCTGAAATTAACAGTGTATTGTGCAGACACTGGTCGCTCTCAGAGTGGTAAGACCTGATGTTTATAGCTGACGCCAAGGGATGGTATGCGGAGAGGCTCGGGGTTAGACTCATTGCTCTAATACCCAAGGGCAGCCAACTTTGTTATTTGTCCCGTTGGAGGGTCAGAAGCGGAAAAGCGTAGAGGCATTGCACCTGTGGGGAGGAGCGGACAGGACAGGTGACCCAAAACTGACCAACGAGGTATTCCATCCCATCTGCTTCATGCTCAGTATAAAAGCTGAGGGATCAAAGGGTCAGCCCTCTTTTT
>NW_009646406.1:210631-220971 GCF_000708025.1 Charadrius vociferus | reverse complement strand
CACAAGCGCTGAGGGAGGTGGCAGATGTTATTGCAAAGCTGCTCTCCATCATCTTTGAAAGGTCAAGGAGAACAGGAGAGGTGCCTGCGGACTGGAGTGACCTGCCAGTCTTGAAAAAGGGCAAGAAAGAGGACCTGGAAACTACAGGCCAGTCGGCCTCACCTCCATCCCTGACAAGGAGATTGAACAGCTCATTCTGGATGTCATCTGTAGGCATGTGGAGGAAAAGGAGGTTATCGGGAGTGGTAAACATGGATTCACCAAGGGGGAACCATTCTATGATGGCATGACTGGCTGTGTAGATGAGGGCAGAGCAGTGGACGTTGGCTACCTCGCCTTGAGCACTTTTGACACTGTCTCCCATAACATCCTCATAGGTAAGCTTAGGAAGTGTGGGTTAGATGAGTGGACAGAGAGGCGCATTGAGAACTGGCTGAGTGGCAGAGCTCAGAGGGTTGTGATCAGCGGTGCAGGGTCTGGTAGGAGGCCTGTAACTAGTGGTGTTCCTCAGGGGTCATTACTGGTTCTAGTCGCCTTCAATATATTCATCAACCACCTGGGTGAGGGGACAGAGTTTGTTGATGACACAACAGAGGGAGGAGTGGCTGACACACCACAAGGCTGTGCCGCCATTCAGTGAGACCTGTCCAGGCTGGAGAGTTGGGCAGAGAGGAACCTAATGAAGTTCAACAAGGGCAAGTGTAGGGTACTGCACCTCGGGAGGAATAACCCCATGCATTGGTACAGGTTGGGGGCTGACCTGCTGGAGAGCAGCTCTGCAGAGAGGGACCTGGGAGTCCTGGTGGACAACAAGTTGACCACGAGGCAGCAATGTGCCCTTGTGGCCAAGAAGGCCAGTGGTATCCTGGGGTGCATCAAGAAGAGTGTGGCCAGGGGATTGAGGGAGGTCATTCTTCCTCTCTGCTGTGCCCCAGTGAGGCCACAGCTGGAGTACTGTGTCCAGTTCTGGGCTCCCCAGTTCAAGAAAGACAAGGAGCTACTGGAGAGAGTCCAGCAGAGACTATGAAGATGATCGAAGGACGGGAGCATCCTTCTCATGAGGAAAGGCTGAGAGACCTGGGTCTGTTTAGCCTGGAGAAGACTGAGAGAGGATGTCATCAACACTTATCAATATCTAAAGGGCGGATGTCAAGAGGATGGGGCCAGACTCTTCAGTGGTGCCCAGTGACAGGACAAGGGGTAATGGGCACAAACTGGAACACAGGAAGTTCCATCTCAATGTGAGGAAAAAATTCCTTACTTTGAGGGTGACAGAGCGCTGGAACAGGCTGCCCGGAGAGGTTGTGGAGTGTCCTGCTCTGGAGATATTCAAAACCTGCCTGGATGCATTTCTGTCACATAGTGCTCTAGGTGACCCTGCTTTGGCAGGGTGGGGGGTTGGACTAGATGACCTCCAAAGGTCCCTTCCAACCCCTACTGTTCTGTGATTCTGTGATTTTGTGATCTCGCCCCACTCTCAGGGCCTCTCGGAGGAAGCCTGACAGCAGTAGCCAGAGGAACTGTCAGCCACTCTTGCATTTTGGCAGCCACACTCTGTGCCCAGCTTAGATAGTTTGCAAAAAGGCAGACTAAGACATCTCACTCTAAAAATAACACCGAGTGCTCCCCATCTCCACTGATGAGCCTGTGCTGGTGCTGGTGGTTACAGAGGTGGACGCTCCTCCACCCCTGCACCCAGGGAGCCGGTGGCGGCTCCTCATGGGGAGGAGGAAATCCTCCACCTCCATCGTCACTCACAGAGTACAGGAGGAGGAGGAGGAGGATGCGTTAGGATGCATTCAGCAGCAAGTTATCCACTACCAAAGCGGTATCTCTGCTGGTTGTCAAAGGCTGATCTGCAGCAGGAGAATAATTCAGGGTGCAGCCCTGCAAACAGCCTGAGGATGCTCAGCACGACCCAGCAAGTCCTGCAGGATGAGACTCAAAGGACAGAGACAGTGCGAAACTTTTCCCTGTGCCGAGAGATGGGAATGGGATGGAGCGCAGGAAACGTGGAGAAACACCAGAGGGACCTTCAGGAGGGATGAAATGAAGACTTGGTTTCCCTCTTTTTTCCTGCCACATTTGTCATTTTGGCCAGTTCTGAAGAAGCTCCAAAAAAATGCATGGGAGATGCTGAGTTACAAGAGAGAGGCCATCCTGGGGCACCATGTGTTAGCAATGCATGGTCACACCTTATGTCTCAGAGCTTATTCTCAGCTGTACTAGATGTAAGAATACTGAAATTATGCTGTTGAGAATATTAAAGATCTGGGGCACGTTCTCTTTTAGATTCCTGTTCTGATCAGAGACACAAAGAACTAACTCTATTTTTAGTCCTTGCAGTCTAATGGCAGACTGGTATGAAATGCTGGTGTCTAGCTATGGCGCTGATTCAACAAAGTATTTATACATGAGCTCAGCACTGCAGTCAGTGGAAATACTTGTGCTGAAAGGTCTGGTCTTAAGAGCTCTACTGGATAAGGCTACAGACTCATGGGTACAGGCTTGTCATTCATTTGATCAATTGATTTTAAAAATAAAGGAAATGTAGGAGAACATACAGAAAATATTGTGCTTTTCTGTAGCAGTTTTGCTGCTTAGATGTCAGAGCCGAAAAGAGCAGGACTCTCACTTTTGGTTTGGCATTATTTCAAGTCTTCTTCTTTTTCCTTTTGTTTTTAATGATACAGATCTTAAAAGTAGTACATTTCAAATAAGGTCAGACTTAAACTACTAAAAGAGATTCTCTTCAAAGGCCTAACCTAACACAGCATGCTTATCCCAAAATTTAGGTTTTAGAAAAAATAGCCTTTCAAATCCCCAAACCAACAGTGAGGTTTTATTTTTAGTAGCTTTTTCTTTTTCAACCCTATAGGGACAGCTTCCTTAGAAAATACATGTTCCTCTGCAATCCCAGTTGCTGATTCAGGATATTAGTCCACAGAATCTTAATTTTAATCAAACCATTTTCAAGATCACAGCCAAGACAGTAAGAATGAGAACTATGCTTAAAAAAGCAAATAGAAATAAGTGAAACACATTTTCTTCACTTGTGATAAAAGCCCAGCTTGTCACACAGGTGAGGAAATTTCCTTCAGATGCAATAGGATGTGATTTTAATCAGTATCATTTGAACATACAGAGTAAAACAGTGGAGGACAGCTTTTGGAAGTTAACCCAATTCATCTCTTGGTTTCTTTCTTTACAGTAGAAACCAGAAGAAATGACTAGTAACCGTGTGAAAGGAAAGCGTGTGTTGGATGGCAACATTCATACTCCGTAATGGAAAAGAAGTAATGAGCTGAAGGAAAAAAAAAAAGGTGAGTTAGAATGAAATATTCCATAACACTGTTAGCAAAAGCTGCTCCCCAAATTAGTCACACAAGCATGAATCTGATCTTGCCAATGATGTGTGAAACCTAGGCCAAAAGCAGGCCAGCGCTGATACCGTCTTGCTTTGGCAGCAGCAGGTGACATGCACTGCGACAGCTCCCAGTGATGCTGAACTTTGTTCCCCATCAATTATGTGAGGTGAAAAGAAAAGGGCCAGCAAAGCACTGATGCTCAAGAATCCCATTGTCTGGAGGGATATCAGCAAAGGCAAGGATGTAATACAAAGCAGCATGGACCTGGTGAGCACCAGGCATGTGGGGTATTTCAGTGCAGATAATTAAGGGCAGTGGATGACGCTTTTTGGCAGAACAGGGACTCAGCTGTTTGGGGGCCCTCAGGGATGAGAACTGTGGTGTGGGGTATCCTCCCTTTAAAAGCCAGCCCAGCCCAGAAGGAACTAAGGAACATCCTCTACCTGTAGAGGGAGGAAAGGACACCTCAGCCAGAGCAGAGGCTTTGATAAAAAGGAAAGTCAAGAAGAGTCATTAATGAGATCATATTAAAACAGGGGAACATTAAGCTAGATGCTTCCTGACAGTGAGTTCTAACAGATGCTGGATAAGTTCCCAAGAGAAGGGGAAGAGGATTGTATTGCCCAAATCTCTTAAAATACCACATTTAGAGCAGTAGCAAACACTTTATTGAGTCAAATCCTGTGCTGGCTAAGAAATGGGAGTGAATGACCTGAGAGACCTTTTCCAGCTGTAATACTGTGACCCACAGCACACCAGTTGACGCAGTTATGGCACTGATGTTTGACTTCTTTCCCAGGCACAGCTGTCACAAAGATCCAGACACCAGGCTGCAGAACTGCTTAATCCAGCAATTTAATCGGGCTCCGTGGTGGCTCTGTAGCCGCACGGAGAGGAGGGAGCCCAGGCAGCTCCCAGGTTCTTGCTGTGCTGCCAACTGAAGGGATTTGTGGGGCCGCCGTGGTGAACAGCCGGCCTCCACTCCTTCCCTCGCTCAGAATCCATGCATCAGATGATTTCTAAGCGCAAGAGTTTTCAGAAATAACATGCTGTTGGGCTAACTCCCTCCTCCTTCTCCCACAGTCCTGCAAAACCCTTTGGCTGATGAAGGCAGGTGCTCTTTTTTGTTAGGTGTGATGCAAAGCCGAAAACTGGCCCTAAAGCTGCCTGTTTCTCTCTTTTTTTTGTTGTTGTTTTTTTTTGTTTATTGAGTCCTTACTTTTAAATTCTGCTGCCGCTCTGCTAAATTGAACTCAGTTGGGATGCGGGGAACTGCGTGTTGCATAGTGATTGGCAACACAGATTAATTAATTGCACAGTGATTACATTCACACACCTGCCCCAGTTTGGCAGAAAGTACCAGGCTGCTTGGTTGGAAGTAATAACGATGACAATGGTGATTTGAATTATTGCACAGTGACTGTACACTGAATTAAGGACACCACCATGACTCATTGCTTTAGAAACAAAGAGCCACGCTTGCCAGCTGAATATTCCCAGAAATCATCAGAACTGCAAGGGGATGTAATCCACTGCATTTCACGTAGGTGCAGGCCTGGGCGTACCTTTGCGAGAGACTTCAGGAATAGCGCCACAAATTTGGTGACGCTAAGGGCTTTCCTGGCTGCATTGTATAGCCCTGGTCGCTCCCGACTTCCCCGAGGCAGCTGAGACACAGCAGCTGTGTGCAACAGCAGCAGGGACTGTCAGATGAGCTAGGAGAGTTTCCAACCATCTCAGGCTCCATCGTCCTCATCACTCCCACGCATTTACAGCTTCTGCCTGTCACCAGAGCAGGTCTGAGAAGACACATCAGGTGTTAATAAATCTGAATCTTAAATCAGATAACAAACGGTCTGCAGACACCAACAAGTAAAAATCCTTAACGTTTAAATAGACCAGGTGTAAGAATTAGAAGCTAGTTTTTTATCACTATATTTTATTACTTTTATTTCTCCCCTTGAATATTAGAAGACATCAAGAGAGAGCAAGAGCAAGGGTTTGGTGTGTTGTCCTCAAGGAAAGAGACACTCTGGTATATTTGTATTTATAGCAGAGCAGGCACCTCTTAGAACGTGTGCCAGCTGGCTTGTTACTGGGGGAGAAAGATGGACCAGTGGCCATAAACTCCATGCACCAGGTGAAAAGCAACTTTTTGCACCGAAGGCACCCGGTACCCGAAGGGATACCATTCAGGACAAGCCAGCTTGAGTCTGAAGCTCACTTGTGGAAACCCTTCAAGCACAGCAATAGTTTAGATGGAGTACAGGAAGCAGGAGGAAAAGACAGAAGCTCCTGAACCTGACACACCAGTCCTGATGGAAGCAGATGAACAATGCTGGTAATTCCTGTGGTTAAAAGGGAGAGTTGGGAGCATGGAGCTTCGTGGAGATGAGTGAGATGATGGTGCTGAGATTAAAAGACTGACAGAAAACTGACATCCCTGTTTTACATTCTGTGTCACAACCAACCCAGTTGGACGTGGTTGCAGGGCTCTGTGCCACTGGGGAGAGAGGCAGATCTCTGGACCCCTTTTTTTCACAGCCACTTTCGTGCTGAAAAGAGCATGAAGTTCTGAACCCAGGACACTGGAGAAGGAATAATCACTGCTACATGAGTAGCAGCAAAACAAGCACAACAAGGCTTCATCAGTTAGACTCTTGGTACGTACGTAGCTACCTACGCTTTCATTGGTTTGATATCACTTATGATTAGATAGAGTCATTAAAAATCTTTGTTCAGACACGTGTGAATTCATGTGCTGTTACTTTCAGTTCACTGGGAGGGAAGTTATGCGGTACCCCAGCTGGAGGACATCAAGCTTCATTTTGCTTCCATCTTAGATGTGGTCACTTCTCAATGCCTTCTCATTATTCTCATAATCCAGCCCATCTTTGCTCACTTGACCAGTTCAGATCAAACTAGTCCAAAATGGAAGAAAAGGATTCATTTACTTTCTGGACCTGGCTTGGGTCACCTTGCTGGATTCTCATTTCTTTCTTCCAACAGTTGGTGGAACTGAGGCACTGCACCCAACATAGATACAGGGAGAGCTCTGTCATCTGTAAACTTCTTCAGTCATAAAACAGAGTATTTAGAAAATGGAAAGGCAGCAAAGTGACACACGGAAAAAACCATACCTCAACAGCTAACTTTGTACACCAAGTGTTAACTCTGCCTCACAGAAAATTCAGGTTTTAATAAATGCTTTTCCATAATAGAGCCAAGAGATTTGACAAAAATCAAACCAACAAACAGGAAAAAAACACAATGAAAAACCCAAAAAGCAGAAAGAGAAGAAAGTTCTTGAGGTCTTCGGAGATCACACCCAGCTGATTGGCACCCTTTAGTTAAAAATAAAACCCAAGTTTCTTGCTGTCTGATATGCAAAACGGAAAAGATGTAGGTAGTTAAGCAAACCATGGGAGCTTCCTGCATTGTAAGGTTCTCAGATGTACAGAAAAATTGTTTAATGGAAGTGACAAGACAGGCTCAGTGCGTCCCATGGAGCAGGCTTGCCTGTTCAGTAGTCCTTCCTACCTTGCAGAACGCATGTGTTACTGGTCCACCTTGGTGACAAACGCGTAGCTCAGGAAGTTGTGCTTCTCAAACTGTGGTCTGCGGACAACCTGTGGTTGGCAGAGCACTTCCTCACTGCTCACTGCTCTCCTTGTTTCCACTCTAGCTTTTATGTCCACCCTTCGTCTGTTTGGTCTTTGATCTACAGTTGGTGCTCTTCCATGTCCAGACCTTTCTGCTCAGCCTGGAAATCACCATGCTTAATAGCCAAGGCAGCAGCTGTTCCAGCTGCCAAAACATAAGGCAAACTGAGGGTGTCCTAAATACCTTGACACCTCATAGCTCAACAAACGTCTCTGTTCCCCTCCTGCTCCACTTTCTGTTACAGGTACCCTCAGTTTCAGCAGTGACGTTTTGCAACCTGCAACTGAAGGGTCACTTCCCTGAGCTTTTCTGTCCCTGCCAGGGATTTCCAAACTGCCCACCTGTGTGAAGGCCACCAAGGGTTTGCACACACGGACTGCAGGCACCCACCTCTCCCCAGCTGGACCCTGCCTGCACATCTTCACAAGTGTTTGCCCAAGTGGAGCAAGTCACCACCCAGCCTGGGAGCTCCACTAATGGGCACAGACGGATCAGGTGTGGGGTAGCTCATCTGCCCTTAAATCACTCACCAGCTCACCAAGCCCTCACCTCCCTGGTCACAGAAACTAACAGAGGAAATCACAAAAATAAGCAAGTACTATTATACTCGGGGGAAAGGGTGTAATGGCAGCTTGTGCAGGTGGAAGAATGCTAATTCATGTGTCGACCTGTTAAGTAATAAGTGGCCACAGACAGTTTTCTGCTCGCATATGACACCGGATTGCTGTCTTACACAGTACAGGGCTCAGTTTGAAGGTCTGACAGACCAGCGTCACACCGAAGTAAATGTGGACTTCTACTGCTGCCTGCAGAGCAGAGCGAGGATAGCTGAGCTAGCTTTGAGGATGTTAGCTGAGCCACAGGAGTAGGCTCTACGCAAAAACACAGAGCTCACTGGCAGAGTAACTCAGTTTGTGCTAAGCTCTGGTGCCCTGGCTGCTGCAGTCACCAGGTGTAAAGCTAACAACTGTATTTTCCTCCTTACTGCCATGATGCAAAGGACATGACCTCAGCCTATCTGGACTTTGAACTGAGCAGAATCTTGCCCCCGTTCGAAGGTCACTCATCAGAGCGCAAACCCGGTGATTACGACTAATGATGGATCTCTAATGGCATGAGCAGCAGGGCCGAGTTGCTCAGGAGTGGAGAAGGAGGGGGTGTTGCAGTGCTTCCCGTAAACCACCCAACCGCAGCAGCTGCGTTACCTGCTTGTGTTTCTGCTCTAGCCGCTCAGAGAGAGCTCCCATTGCTGTGGTGCCCATCTCAGGTGTTAGGGTCAGCTCCTAACTCCACTAGAAGAGCTGCTCTTCCTCCTAAATCAGTCAAGCTTAATTGTAAGTGCCTACAGTGAAACAGTGGCAATACCCCTGTCAATACCCTCTTGTTTGACCCTGTCGACAATCTTTCAGTGCAAGAGTGCTCTCAAGGAGCAGGGAGGTGCAACTGAATCATAGAATGGTCTAGGTTGGAAGGGACCTTAAAGATCATCGAGTTCCAACCCCCCTGCCATGGGCAGGGACACCTCCCACCAGACCAGGGTGCTCAAAGCCCCATCCAGCCTGGCCTTGAACCCCTCCAGGGATGGGGCAGCCACAGCTTCTCTGGGCAACCTGGGCCAGTGTCTCACCCCCCTCACAGTAAAGAATTTCTTCCTAATATCTAATCTAAATCTCCCCTCTTTCAGCTTAAATCCCTGATAAAGAGCCCCTCTCCACCTTTCCTGTAGGCCCCTTTAGGTGCTGAAAGACTGCTATAAGTCATTAGCTTCACTCTGTTTCCTAGGTTCGTTAGGTCCATCCCTCGCTTTTAGAAAGGTATGTATCTTATAAAGGTATGTATCTTTATGCATATGCAAAGAATTGCATATGCATAAAAATTCCCAAACAAAACACAAGCTAATTGGCATTACTGCTAGTACCCAGGTCGGCTCTACTAACAAACGAAGCTGCTCACACTCACAGCCATGACACGGGCAGAAACAAGATAAAAAACAAACATCAAAAATTCCCTGAAGGAAGAGGCCTTCTTTCAAAGCCCTTTTCCTTTTTTTTCCTTCAGTCTAGCTGTTTCCTGCATTCATTAATGCAGAATTTAATGCAGATGGTATATGCTGCCTGTGGCCCCACAGTGGACTGGGGGTACTGTATCCTATTGATGTAACACGACTTGGCTGGTATTCACCCCACAGATTACACCGCTATCTTTATGTAACCTTGCACATACATATTTTGCATTCAACAATTTGTCTCAAAATATCTTATCAACCTTCTTTCCCTTTTTACTCAGTCAAAACATACTTTTGCAAGTCAAAACCCCTTTGCAAGTTTTATTAGCCTACTCCCTTACTAACAACAGACAGTCGCTGTGTTAAAGATAAGCACTTTCCCCCCTCTTCATAATCAGAGCTTTTCAGGTCATTTGTCCTTTGCCTATTTCAAACCCAAATTATTCCCTTAGGAATTTCAGCGTATCAGCAAAACTAAAGATTTTTCTTTGTGCACAGGCAACGAAGGATATTTTACACTTCTGCAAGGCCCTGTCACTGCAAAGAAGGGAGCTTCTGAAAGACAGGCCTAGCCAGCAGCAAGGGCAGAGGAGCCAAAGAAAGCACATTTTCCTTAACAAAAAGCTGCGCAAGTGTTTGCTGGATGATTCTGCTTAGACTTCTCTGGAAAGGCTTGCGAAGTGCAGGAACCAGAAGCAAATGTTTGGAAGAAGAGGAACAATTTCCTAAGCTGTAAGAACCCGAGGAAGTCACAGACCTTCCTCACCCTCTGGTGTCAGGGCGAGAGAAGGGCCCAGCAGAGCCACCAGCTGGACAGAAGGTGTTTGGGTTTGTTCTGTGCCTCTGAAAAACACCTGAGGTGTCGGAAGCCCACAGCACCCCTGTTTCGATGGCAGGGCCAGGGTTACTGACAGAGGTTTTGCCCTTTCCCAGCTCATCCGGCCAGGAAGGAAGACAGGAATGAAAACCCGGGGAATGCTTTTGTGTATTGTACTCACTTAACAAAGAGGGGAAAGGGAAATGGAAAATTAAGGGGAGGGAGAAATCCCCGAATTCAAACTTCATTAAGGCTATACTGCAGTTTGGCTTAAATAAAGCCGTTCTGTTTCAAACCCTATATATTAAAAATTATTTGAAGCTGCATGACGTATCAGAGCTAAAACCCTTGGAAAATATTAGGAGAAACATCAGGCCAGTCATAAAAAGCAATGGCTTTCCTCACCCTGTGAATGAATTTAGTGTAGACATATGAGACACATGAGATGATACAAGGTGCTAACCACACAGACTTGCATAAAGTTGAG
>NW_009646406.1:138199-210588 GCF_000708025.1 Charadrius vociferus | reverse complement strand
CATAATTAAGAAATGGCCATTTTGCCAAGGGACATAAAGCTATTGAGATAACCTGTGGTATCTCAAGGACTATAAGTCCCTCCTCTCATTAAGGCACCACACAAAGGGTCTTCAAATCAGTCATTCCGTCATTGACCTGCCGACAGACTTACTTACACACAAATATTCATATTTTGGGTAAGATTTCCTTCCAGTGTCAGTGTGAATGCATTTCAATACATGGTGCTGTTAGTAGAAAACAGATATCTAAATCTGTGAACCTCCTCTTTGTCTGTCATCCTTAATCCTTACTCCCGTGATTTCATACTCCTCATATTTAATTTTGATTAGGCATTGGAGAAATGTGTTTATTTCTTGCTTCATGATCTGACTGGATCCCTGCCTGCATTCACACTGAGGCACGGTTAGAGAAAGGAAGAAGGAAAAGGCTTGTTGGGGTATTTCAGGGATATGGAAAGGTGGTGAAAGGGAATGGTGCCCCGCCACAGGGATGAGAGGTGTTCTAGTTTGCTGGGCTGAGTTGAGTGACCTGCCCTGTGGGCGTGTGTGGTCCTCATCATCCTGTGCTGGTGGGACAGCCTTGGGCCAAAGCACTGCTTAGCAGAGCAGTGTGTCCCTGCGGTGGCTGGGAGCTCAGCACATGACTATAAAACCTGTCAAGCGGCAAGGCAGGTCTGTCAGCTCCCGCAGACCCAGCTAAACCATTGCTGGGACCTCAAACCTGTTCATTTAATAGCGTTTATGGTCACTTGGTCGCCAGGACTACGATGTAAACAAATCATGAGACAAAGTTTTTGGGTTCACAGCAGTTTAAGACAAGCCATAGCACGGCTGCCTTGGTCATATCTTCCCAAAACATCACTGCTGCACCCATCCCTACCTCCAGGCTGCCATTGCCTGTCTGACCCTGGGGCAATCTGACTCAGGGGGTGGGAGGGTGGAAGGAGGCTTGTGTTGGACACAGCTCTCTGGCCTGGCTCCCTGCTCAGCTTGGTGAGGCGTGAACAAATGTTTGACTTGGATTCAGCCCACTGGCACCAGTCACCCTGACTTGCTCCCTGGAACTGCTTCTTCTCCAGAGATCCTCATGGGTGCACAGGTTCCTAAATGGCACACAACAATTAAGCGCCTGAAGCTAGGCAGGGTGAATGCAGGCTAGACCTAGATAGCTAGTTCTAATAGCAAAGGGAGATATTAGAACACCAGGCCAAGGGACTAGTTCCTGCCATCCATCCCTACCACGGGCTGCTCTTCACAGTGCCCCTCAGGCAATCGCTGCCACGGTGTCCCAGCCTGGGGGACCCATCCCTGCTGGCAGGGTAACACAGTCACCTCCCCTTTGGGCTGGAAAGGTTAGCAACGAGATCTGGTCTATAACTAGCTTCTAATCCTTAGAAAGGATTGGAATGGGAGTTCAGTACAGAATTACACCAAAAAGTCCTACGTTACATGTTTGTCCTCTGGACAGAAAGGAAAGCTGTCCAAAGCCAAGCTCTTTCCTGTCTGCTGATTCAGCGGGAGCTGAAGCTCTGAGCTTTGCCTGGTTTCTGTTTTTGTGGGGGATATCAGGAGTGGCAAATTCATTGGGGAGAACTCAAGGGGTGGGGGGGGAAGGAGAGAGAGAAGGGAGAGAAAAATTCTTGGCAGGCAAGATGAAAGGTTGGGCCAGGTCCCAGGCTGTCATTTAGCCAATATGTGGGACAACCTTCTCTTGCCTAAAAGTCTGCTAGCAATTTGCAGAACAGTGTTGCAGGTAGCCAGCAGAGATGTCAGTCTCCAGATTCCGCTATTTTTTTGGTCTCTCTGTTTCCTTGGTGAATTTTCCCAAGCAGCACAAAATTTAATCCAGTTCATAAGCAGCTGCAGCTGCTTCCAGGTCTGCCCAACAGCTGCTTTTACAAGACAGAGGCTTCCAAAGACTGGCTTTCTTCAGAGGACCCCAGGAGGGGTGTACCTGAGCTACGTGGATTCCCTATATTTGGGAAGTTTTTCCCCAGCATCCAAAAGGTTGTATACATTCAGTTGGTTTCAACAAAGCAGTTGAAATTCCCCAACAATCCATTAGCCTTACAAAAGCAAATAGAAAGTACTAATTAACATGGTCAGGAGATAATTTCAAGCAGTAAGACAGGTCTTTCAGCCCTACCAGGAACAGTGTTGATGCACAGACCCCGACTAATCACCTAGAGCAAATACCAGTAGCCCAGTCCTTGCGGGACCAGATCTGAGCCAGAACTGCAGTCCTGCCTCGGAGGACAACTCTCAGGCTGTGGTTTCGTGCTACTCCTAATCCGGGGCAATGGCAAGATCCTGCTGAACGGGCCGTTCCCTGACCCCACCTGCACACAATCCTCCAACACTTCACTTGCTGCTTCTCTCGCTTCGATTGGAGAGGTTGTGTAAGCACTGAGGAAGCTGGTTCAGCTCCATGATCCAGCAGGGAACTCATCCACCAAAAAAGAAAAGCCTTCCTGAGAACTGGATTCTGTTCCTGGCATCACCCCAAACCGAAAGGATGCTCTGGGGTAAGACCAGGGTTTAGGGATCCAGGGGATTGGGCTGCAAAGTGACTATAATCAAATCAGCTCCATGAGCTCGTGCCTCAGTTTCCCTTCCTACAGCGGCAGTAGTAGATACCTGCCTTCAGCTGGTTATTGGGAGGCTTAATATTCATGAAACACCCAGACATCCTCTCATACACACCAGGGCTTTATATTAATCACGTAAGGTCATTACGATTAGTGAAAACACCTTGTCCCTTTTAAAACTATCAGTAATGCAGAAAGCAGAAAATCCTTTACTCAGACATAAATAAATCCCCTGTTTAGCAGAAAGGTGACGGGAAGTCTGGGAAAGGCACAGAGATATGCATGTATATATTCATCTATTTGAAAAGAGCTGCATTCCCAAGCGCTCCCTGGCTCGCGTGCATCTAATAGAGTATCTATTTAGGAAAATGTGACTAGCATAACCAGCTATGCAATGCTCACATCTGCTAATCCTTTGCTGCTCAAGTAATCATCTTCACTTGCAAAAAAGATTTATACTATTTTGGGTGCCGGCGAAGGGGAGCGAAGTGCTTCAAACCTCTTGCAGCTGAAATCCTGAGGGAAGCGTTGCTTTAACGTTTCCACTGCAGCAGGGTATATTGACGCAGGGATCTCATTTCTGGAGGTGGGCAGAATTACTTCAGATGGCTCAGAGAGGCACAAAACGGACAGAGGAAAGGCTTGCGGCTACAATAGTTACCGTATTGGGTGATGCTTGTAGCTTTATTATACTTGCACAGCTGAAATAGCACTGCCTGCTTGACCACAGCTGCTGTTTTGTCATGTACTTTCACACACACACGCACACCCCAAACTTCACAGTTAAAAAAAACCAAACCATCAGCTGAAAGCTTACTTTGCCTCTCTGAGAAGCAAGCACCTGACAACCCGGGATGGATTCTGAACTCAGCCCCTCTCCAACTCCGGAGGGTTACTCCGGACTGACACCAACACGTGGCTCCAACTCAGCCATGTGCATATTTGAGTTTTAGGGGTTCCCTCTGACAAGGGGGGAGGATGGGGTTGGTACGTGTTGTAAGAGCAGATCGTGGATGCCAAACAGTGGTGAAGGGAGAGTGGGGTGTAGAGGGTCTTTGCAGAAAATACAGCACACATGCAACCCCACACCCCTCCACAGCAGACGGGGTGCAGGGAAGTATGGAAATGGTTTGACAGTCAGATTTTAACCCCTGCAGACGCTGTGCCCCCTTTCTGACAGGTAGTTCCTATGGATGCCTACCTGCCTGTTCACCTGTCTTCTCACTGCTCTTTCTCTTTGTGCCGCTAGATCAATGCCAGAGCCTGGGGGTGCCCAGCACCCTTACAGCTCCCGCTTCGCAGTATAGATGTGTCCTGCCCCTGTAACCATGAATTTCAGAGTAGTAGGCTGCTGGCTGGCTCTCCTAGGAGAGCTGCGTACCCTCATTCAAGCAGTGTGCATGCAGGACAGGACTTAGTCATATATATCTCCTCACGTACGTTGCTCTTTAAAAGCCCCTATTGATTTCACCCCACAAGTGCCATGCCATGTCCCCTTTGGGACACGGCTAGTAGTTCTACTAAGCTGAGCTAGTTTTGCACAAGTCCTCCAGCTCTGATAACATAGTCAGTAGCCCACGCCATGGCCACCAGGGGTGTAAGGGCACTGCCTCGTCTCATTCAGCAAATTCTGGAGAAGAATGCACCTTCATTAAATCTCTTAGGTACCACCTGTGCCCAAATTTTATGAAACACATTTTCTCATCCAGGCAGGTAGGCTGAATGATATTACAACATTAATGTTCAAAGGTCTTTAGCATTATAAAATACCTAACAAGCACTCCAGACCCCTCCAGCTGAGACATAATGATCAACAAATATTCACAGTGGCAAAAAAACCCCACTTACCTGTGCACATGCAACCCCCCTTAAAAGTTTGCAGAAATGTAACTGGGGATACAAAAGATTGGCAGAATTTTGATCTCTCCATTCTCAAATTAAACCTCCCATAGGAGCAAATTATTTCTCCTAAAATAGATGCACTTAATTGACCAGCAGAATTTCTGCTATAGATCTTGCAACCCTAAGAAATTGATGTAAGTACCTCCTCTGAACAGAACAGTGGTTTTCAAGCCCTTCTCCTCTAAACATCAGTATCATCTTGCCTTTGCCACCTTAAAAACTCTGAACAAATTTTAGTTAATCAATTCTTACGTTGCACTGGTGACTGTAGTGCTGCTACTCAGTTATTATTCCTATCTGTGACAACTGTTGTATGGGAGGGTCATAAGCACCGTTTACTTAGGGGTCTACTTGCTTACTTATCTATATTGCAAGAGCATCCTCAATCCTCCCTAAGGATAAGGAGATGTTCATTGCTGGAGAGGGCCACTACCTCAAACTGGTTCAGCAATCCAGTGTGCAGCTGTGGCAAATGGATGTGGCTGCAGCATCCTTGAGGAGAAGTTCATCCACAATCCCACTGCCTTGGGGGACAGCTCTGGTGTGAACTGCCAGCCAGTCAGAACCCCATGGATGAAAAAGTTGGAGGAGGAGACAGGTGGATTTTGTATCTGGTTACCAAAAAAGTGACTCTGTAGGGACCAGAGCCTGCTGTGAGAGGTCACAGGAGCTCCTTGGAGGGTGCATGCATGTGTGTGGACAGAAGCTGAATTAAAGACAACTGAGTGATTTAGTCCAGCTCCTACCTGGCTTTATATGAGGATTTACTCTGGAGATTCCACTTTAGTTACCTATGGTGAAATACCTGCACCACAGGTGTACACCACAGAAAAAAACCTCAGAATTAGGATTAGGAAGTATTCTAGGGGACAGGCTGAGTTGCAGATGACTGCTTAGACCAGTGCCTTCTCTGACATCCAAGAATTGCTACTTAATTGCCTTTTTAGCATGACTTTGCCTTAACTGCTTCCAAGGTTCTTGAAGCTTCTTAAAGCTACTCTTCTGCAGTGAAACATAGTCTTCTTCCATTCTTGTTTTCTCAGTTTTGACCCGTAACTATTCAGAAAGATAAATCTGAGCTCTTCTTTGGTAGTATGAATACTTCAAACATACAGAATATTATGCTTTTTTTTTTTTTTAATGACCAAATTCTCAGGTCTATATCTATTCCTCCTTTGATTTCTCAGAAGTCCCTTCCATGTAAGGCCCCAGATCAGCACAGTGATCTACGATCTAGTTGCTGCTCTGAACACCAGGTGGCCAAGACCAGGTCCATCCCAGCACATCCCATCTCCTTTGACTGTAGGACCGCTCTGCACTGATGATAATACGGCAAGAGGGATTGTAACCTTTCCTTGGTCTTTTAGAGAACATGTGCTAAACATGCTTTCCCCTGGTTCTAATTCTAAATCTCATAATGACTTCTTAAATATCTACATTCATTGTCATTCTTTTGTTATTCCTCACAAAAGGCAACATAAAGAATCGCAACATACACCCACCCTTCCCTCCACAGGCATAATCCAACAGTTGGGAAAGTGTGATAGTCTTCCAGCACATCAGAGGGCTTTTGATGACCACACCTACCCTCCACTCACAGACCCATCTGCGCTAGAATTTGGTCAGTCATTCCAAACAGCTGCCTCTTCTTTCTAATTATCCTTCCAAAGAACTATTCCTTTCTATTCCCAAACGCAAACTCCCTCCTCCCTTCCAAAATCATAATGGCTAAAGGTCTGCAATATTTTGTCCTAGTTTCAATAAGACACTTCGGTTTCTGTGCTCTTTAGCAATCAAAGCAGGCGAGCATTTAAAACTCTGGGAAGTGAATCTTGCTGCAGCTTCTTTTTCTAATAGATTGGGTTTAGATATTGGCTAAAAGCCAAATACCTGTCTATTTTTCAGGTCATTTTAGAGATCCTTAGTCTCACAAGCCTATACTGGTGATCTCGGAGAAGCCACCTATATTTACTGATGGATGTTAGAATACAGTCCAATTGTCATTTGGAAAAATGCTATAAAACAGATAATCTCTGGGATATCTGGATTATGTACGCATGGTTTGACGAGGGATGGAGCCAGCCCAAATTTGCGCCAAGCAACCTTTTATAGCTCCTCTCCAGGACACAGAGTTTTACATGTATACCTGTACACACCGAGCAAGAGAGATGCATGCACGCGTGCGTGGACATTTTTCAGCCGGTGCTGCCTCTGCGTTGGGAAGCCAACACTACAAACCAGCACGTAGCCATCTAGGGCAGGAAGTGAAAAACTATATTTAGCTGAAACTGTAGTAGAAAGGAGAGGAGCAGAATATTGCTTACATTTGTGCCCCCGTTCCTGTGAACACTGGTGTGAGACTGCCTGCAACGAGGAGTTCTCTACTCAAAGCAATATTCCCAGTGTGGTCTACCCTCTAGCAAACAAAGGGACAGCTGCCTCGTGTGCGACCACCGCTAGCTGCACAACACGCTCAAAGCATCCGCTAAGTTTGGCGAGCACTCACTCACTGAGAAGCGCTGGAAAAGATCGCATGACAAGTCAGTGGGGTTGCAAACGTGCTTTTCTGTTAAACAAATTTCAGGAGATTCTATGTCTCCTCTCTGGATGAACCAAATTCGTTTATCTTTGGAGAGCACCTCCTTCTTTGGATCTTTACAGTAATATCCCGATCTTGGTGCAATGCGTCTTGAGCACAGACGTCCCTCCTGAGAAGCACCATCCCCCAGGACTGGAAAGTGTACCCCGTATCAGAGCTTTACAGACAGCAGAGAGATTTGGCAACACTGTTCTGTTTCCAGGTGCCTAAACTGTCCCTTCCCCACTTAAAGACGACATCTCACATATTCTAGGTTGAGATTTTTTTAAGCAGTACTTTGCATCGGGTCCACGACCTCCTGAGGCCAACAGGACTTAATCTAAGCTTATCTGAATCAGCGGAACAAGGCCTTTACAAAGGACATGTCTTGAGCTGGTTTTAAAAATTGTTTTCTCAGTTCGAACCTATAAATGTTGGTATTAAATTTATTTACCCCACTGCAGAGACAGATACATAGCCTGGACAGAGGAGTCATTTGATAAGAAAGCTTTTGTGGCCAACAAGTATCCAAAAGCTCCCATTCCAGCAGAAGTCATGGGTTCGATACGGTGCTTACCAAAGCAGTTCTCTGGTCTGCTCTACACAGGAGATAAGCTTAGACAAAACTTTTTAAGCTACAATCTGTGAACCTATGAGAGCTGTTCAGTTTCCAGATTCCTGCAGTTCTTGACCTCTTTACGTCTACATTCATCACATGAAATCTGTCAGCTGGGATGGTGGGTTTTGTGCCAAGAAGTCATGTCACTGAAAAGACCTACAATCATTACGTCGTTACGCAGCCTGGTGCCCCAGGAATGAGAACCACTGTAACCCATCCCAGCTGCCTGAACCAGCCATTATCCCAAAGGACTATTTCATATTTGCACATTATGTCTCTGTCTTAGCTTCTGTCTGCTGTCCTCATCAACCCCTCCATATATTTACCAGATGTTGGAATGAAGGCATATATATACCTTTTCATGAAACCGTGGTCACCAGGCTCAATCAGCTCACATTTCTCCAGATGTTTTGTGATCTCACCACTTATTAACGTTCCTAGGAGTTAGCCTGACTCTAGGTTAGAGTTACTGGTTAAATTTCCTTGTTTCTCTCCCTACTCATTTTGGAAGAATTTGATTAGATTGATTTCTATCCAGCCCTTAGCTACACTTCGCCCCACATTCCTCTCTGAGGAGCTTCTAATTCTGGAGGCAGATTTCTCCCCAGTGTCTTTCTGCCGTTTCAGAGGTGTAAGTCAGCAAAACCTCCTTACTGATTTTCTACATGCAGAATAGACCCTTCAGTCAGTATGGGGAATGGATACCCGGATACTTTCCCCGTATCAACCCGGATACTTTCCACGTTGCTGGGGTACTTCTATGATGATTTGCATTGTCAGACTTTCTGTGTACGTGACTAAGCTTTCCCATTTAATTAATAACCTATGGTGAATGAGGGTACAATCTCAGCAACTGCTTATGCATCTTTTGTGCACAGAATTTTAAAGCCAGGTCCAAATTCCCCATCGGCAGATTGCCTTATGTTTCCATGTCTTTTGAAAGCTACCTATTTTACCTGGACTTACTTTGTGAAAGTGGCGCCTGATTCAATGTGACTATAACAGAAAATTAGCTAAACATCACCGAGACACATTTCTAATTGTGTAATGTGTCGGGGCCCACAAGATACGCATGCTTAAGTGTAATTTTGAGGATCTGCAGTGATATTGTGGCATGTAAACACAGACAGTTAAAACAGGTTTTTTAAATACCCAAGTTCTTTTTTATGAGTGAGAGATTGAAAATAAAGACAATCAATTAATGAAACAAAAGGTCATTCTATTAAATTGTTCAGATGCTTATAAAGTTATGAATAACGCATGGATCGTGCCCACTCATGCTTCAATATTCCTGCAACCACTTGAAATACAGTCCAAATCGAGGGTCTATGGCTTGTTTCCTTTCTCCTGCAACTCTGAACTGAAAGCAAACCTTTGCAAGCCTGTGGCTCCTTTCAGACAAGCTGAGAAAGAGATAAACAGTACACATTTTTCAGTTTCTCAGTACTTGGCATCTTAACTATCCCAAATGCAGGGAATATCTGCAAAGTGCAAGTTCTTTGGATTACCATCTACTAAATTCCTCTTGCTGCTCTACAGGGATCGGACCCTTTCCTTTTTTCCTTACGGCTGTGTGATCTTTGTCCCTCAGCGTTTAACATGAAGCGGAACCGAGGAATCGTACCTTGGAACAGGAGTGTCATTCTTCCACTTAACGTAAACAACAGAACAAGGCAAAAGCAGTGACAGCTGTAATGCAGGGCTCCCCCTCCACCTCCTGCGCTCCATGCCCGAATTTGGGAACAGTGCTCTGGTGAAACTACGGCTATCGCACCTGTCAGCAGCAATTTTATCTCCTTTTTGACTGAGTGTGCTCCAAGTCAAAGGGGACTGACTTATAGCACACTCAGTGACTGAACAATGCAAATATCACCCATCTCTCCACCTATACAGCTTCTTCTACTGCACCCATCACAGACACCTCTGGGAGGTTCTACTCATGGGAAACTGGCCAAGTGCATCTGACAGATAAGAAATGCTCTTAATATCTGGCATTACATGTTTTTCCAAGGGGGGTGACCGAAGCTTTCGGTGGCTATGTCATTTTTCCCTCGATTGTTTTCAACAGGAAGCAGAAACGCTCCACTTCGGCATGGGCTTTAGGCTCCAACCGAGCCTTGGGCGGATTCCAGCCCGATCCTGGAATCCCACAGCAGCTGATTGTCCTCCCAATCAAAACCCATTTTCTCTCCCACTGTGTTTTCTTGGAGCTCGATTCTGCAAGGTGCCGCGTCTGTCAGCGGGGAGCAAGGGAAGCCTGGAGCCTTCTCCTAGCAGAAAGCACGGCTGAAGTCTCCTGGGGGTCTGTGGCCAGTTTGTGCGCACCTTGGCGAGCTGGAGCCGGAGAGACCATCAGCTTGTAGGGATGAACCCTTATCCGCTTCTCAGCATTTCAGGAGAAACAAAGCAAGCCTCCCAGGAAAGATTTGTCACGTTTCCAAAAACACAGAACTCCCTTAGTCTGTCCTTTGCCCTAAACTGCAGCTTGGAATCCGTCCTCCTTCTTCCCTAATCAGCTAAGATTCCCGCTAAAGAAAGGTATTGCTGTCTGTTTTCGGCTGGAACGTGTTAGCTCAAGGAAATACTGTAAATTACAGTACGATCATGCCACACCACTGCGATTGTGTCACTGATAACTCGGCAGCCCGCTCGCAAATGCAGCCGAGAGCTCTTTGTTAAGTAGGGGAAGGAATTTTTTTTGTTATGAAAAATGAGCAGTCATTAAAGATTCAGGACTTACCCTGAGTCATCCCCGGCTCCCTCGTCTCCTGCCGATGTTTTCATCATTACAGCAAACTTCAGGATACTTTCTGTTTCACAGTGGCTTTAGAGTTCCTGGGTGAAGAAAGCAATTCCCTTCCATGGCTGAGCAGAACCTCCACATCCTGAGTTTTTGCACCAAAGATGGTATTTCAAGGGGCGGCAGGGGGAGGATGTTTAAAACCAGCTTCGGGCTCAGTAGTATCGAAGGGCAGAGGACTAAACAAGCGCTGAAATGAAAGCAAACTACCAAGAAGGTCTGATTTAGGCTCTCTTCTTTCTACTTCCTGTATTTATACGAACGGGGGATTTCAGGAAGAGGCAGTCTTTGGTGGTCAAGGGGTGTGTGTGTGTGTGTGTGTGTGTGTGTGTGTTATAAAGCCATATTTAGTAGCGAAGGCAGGTTACCCTTCTGAGAAAGAAGGGCCTTAGGCTGTCAGCTTATTCGTTTCTCTAACTTCAGTAAGTTTTGGGGGAAATTGTTTACAGGCTACAGGTATATCAGGAGGCAACAGAGCACGGTGAACTTTGTAAAGGATTTTATAAGGCAGCAAGGCAGTAAGTCTCCGACTGCAAATTCCTGAAGCATGTGTATTTCTATTCCATGAGTAACTGGAACCAGATGGAGCTTGGAAACCTTTATATTTACACAGGACCTGAGAAAATGAAATGTCTAACACTGGCAGAGGACAGCTTTGCGGGGGGAAAAAAAAAATAAAAATCCCAGTTAAAGCAAAAGCTTAGGATAAGGTTGTAAGACTGCTGGTAAGGGGACAGCTATTCGCGCTGTGAAGCTCCAGTCAGTCTCAGAGCACGTTTGACCTGGAGTTACTTAAGTGGTCAAGTAGCGTTCGCTGTACTGGAAACCCGACTGAATGCAGTCCAGCTGTGGAGGCTGGGGATGGACAGATGTGCTGTCAGACAGGGCTGGTGGCAGCCCTCTTTGGCAGCCCTATCCTTCCGGAAATATTTGATGTTAAGAGAATGCATAATGGAAAAAGTAAGGCAGAAATATGAAGCAGAGGCAGACAAAAGCAATTGCATGGAACGGAGAGGGAGACAGAGGTAACTTTTTGGCCCTTTTATCTTTAGAAGGAATTTCCCAGCTTTCTAAGAGTAAGTAGACTGTGCCATGCAGCCCACAGCAGAAATGGAAACGCCAGGCAGCCGCCAGTGTATCAGCACGACGAAAACTGGACTTCAGCGTAGGACAGAGAGCCAGTTCTGCTGGCACTAAGCTAGGGAGAGTCAGAGGGACCTTTACAGCCGTCAAGTCACACCTTCTGTGTAACACAAGATAAACTTTTCCTGTTTTGTTTTTTTTTTTTTTTTTTATCAAGCCTGTAAATTCTTTTAACATTAGAAAATTTATCTTCTTGCTTTTAGAAGGATTTCTCTTACAAAGTCAAAAAAGTCTGACCAAAAGGCTGTGTGATGGAAGATTCACCACACTTCTATGTAAGGCGTCTTGGTACTTAATTGTTGATATTATTTAAATTCACACCCGATTTTTTTTTGCTTTGACTTAGAATCATAGAATGGTTTGGGTTGAAAGGGACCTTAAAGATCATCCCGTCCCACCCCCCCTGCCATGGGCAGGGACACCTCCCACCAGCCCAGGTTGCTCAAAGCTCCATCCAGCCTGGCCTTGGACACCTCCAGGGATGGGGCAGCCACAGCTTCTCTGGGAAATCTGTGCCAGTGTCTCACCACCCTCAAAGTGAAAAATTTCTTCCTAATATCTAATCGAAATCTCCTCTCTTTCAGTTTGAAGCCGTTCTCCCTCGTCCTATCACTACATGCCCTAGTAAAAAGTCCCTCCCCAGCTCTCCTGTAGGCCTTTAGGTACTGGAAGCCACAATAAGGTCTCCCTGGAGCCTTCTCTTCTCCAGGCTGAACAACCCCAACTCTCTCAGCTGGTCAAAAAAACTTGTCTAGTTTTAAATTTTCAGCTACTGTATCCCATAATTCCTACTAAATTAAGGAGCTCTTTGCTCCAACTCACGTAGTCATTTGCAGATGACGGTGAACTCGCTCAATGAAGAATTTAGTCCCCTTAGACCAACTCGATGCCTGAGATTCACTCATCCCTCACCGCAGGCTTGTCAGATCTCAGCTCCGAATCCTTCTGTTGGTTCCAGGTACAGAGGTCCAAGAAAAAAACACGCCGGAGATTCGTACACCAGCTTGCCACCTTCAAAACGCACCTTCGGTATTGGCATAAGAACAATCCGCTGGATGCACCACACAAATTCAACTCTACCCCAGGTTTTCCTTTCCCTCCAATGCAGTTCACCAAGGACCAGGCCCACTCAGAGTTTACCCTTTGCTGTGCTGGAAAATAAGTTTGCTGAGACTGAAAAAACTGTAAAGGTGTGCTGCTCTGCACGGACCTGCCCGGATGGGGGAAATGTGTGTTCACACAAACATGTGGCCATCCTGGGCAAAGACCTAAGGGTTTGCAAAGGCAGAGCATCAGTTTTCAGAGAGTGTGAGGCTTTTCAAAAGAGATTTGATAGGGCAGAATAAACAAAAGGACAAGAACTATTAAAAAGACCCAGGACAAAAATAGTAAAAATACAGAATAGAAAACTCCAGTATTGTAGTGCTATTTCAGTTTCACATGATTTGAGAGCAGCTCATTTTTGTTTGGTTTTTTTTGGGAGAGGAAATCATTCGCACTACTTGCAATTTAAAGAATGTAGTGTTTCAGAAATTTGAAGTTTTGAAATTAGTTTTGTTAAAGATATTGACCAAACTATATGAAAAAACTCTCATATTTTTCTGCAAAATAGTTAAGTATTTCTGCAAAATATTTAAAATATGAAAATGAAGACAAATTTTAACATGAGAAATTTTCTCTGAGCTTTGCTGGGTGCTTTTTTAGCCAGAGATTTGACAGATTTGGAAAGTGACACTGTGCTCTAGTATCAGGATTTGGAATTAAACAATTCTAGAAAAGCTAAATGACAAAGTAATATCCAGTTACTGCAAAACGCTGCTTCTCTGTGATAGATCCAAGCTGAACTGGGGAATTCTTGTCTTTTCTAGGACTGACTCACCCTTTGCATCTTAAGCCACAGCATGTTGCAGCCCTTTTTTGTATTTTTATGCAGCTGAGTTGGAAAGGTTTAAAAATGGCTTATGGAGGAAGCCCTTAAGTACAATGAGCACTTCGGCTATAATAAAGTGCTTTCGGCATATGCACAGATTATACGACAGTTCTGCTTTCCATACAGTAAGAAGCAGCCGCATCAATAATATGGCATATGATAAGGAATTGTCATGCCTATTGTGTCACTAATCCACAGATTATGTGCCTTTTATAGAGCCTATTACATAAGAGATCATGATGGGTCATCATGTCAAACCTGCAGGGGATTAAAAGAAGAGGTACTTTCCACAGTCAGATTTTGATTTTTAAAAGTTAATTCTGCGTGCAAGAAGGAATATTTTCCTTTCCCCAGCTGAGAAGTTAGCCTAGCATGCACCACAGAATGAACCCTTACGCAAAAGTCAAAGAATGCAGGACATCCCTTTTCTCCACTTCACTAGGACTCGTTTGTAGATGCACAAAACCCACAGTGGGTAATGACAGGTTTATAAAGCAACGGGGATTCCAAAACCAGGCATTGTGGTTGAGAAAAACAAGGTCAAGCTTTGTTTTCACTTGCATCTCCCATTAGTAAACTGGGTGGGAGTGTTCGTGAGAAGACTCTTGTCTAACGAAATTGTTAATACACCAGTACGTGAGACAAAGTTAACTCTTAGCTCCTCTTTTTTCAAGAACTGTATTTAAAAGCTTTTCATCAGCCCAGAACAGACTGTACTAGGTACGTATACCAGAAGTCATCATAGACCCTGAGGTGGACTACAGGGATGTTGGAAATGGGCAGTCAAGATTAAGAGGGATTATTCCTTCTCTCCACAGTATCTCCAGAGCCTAGGTAACTGGGAAAGGAAAGTAGTACTGTGCGGCTTTTGGACCTTGCTTCCACGCCCTTTGGTCAGCATCCAGTACTCGGTGTGAACATGTTGGATACCACTATACCACGGGATGAAGCAGCCAAAGTTCTGTTGATCTCTGTGTTTCTGAGACTGCCATAATTGCTTCTGAATCAGGGTCTCAGTCCAGCAAACTGTGTTCTCAGCAACCCACACACTCCTAGTCCCAAAAGAGCAAACCGTGTGTTTCAGAATTGCTGTGAATCGAACTGATAGACTTAACTCACCCCAAATAAAGGCTTGATCCAGGTGATACTCCCTGGAACAGATGAAAGTGTGATCCTTCTGTCACTCAGCACGGTCCAGATTTCACCAAGAAAGTGCACATATCCTAGCTGAGTCCTGAAATTTTAGATTTTCAACAATAAATATGAGAATGTTTCACATGTTCTCATCATCTAAGAAAAAAAACAGCACTCTAGTTGTTTATATAATTTATTGATAGTGTACATATTTTTATATAGTGCATTACAATACTGACTGCTATAATCTTTTATAAATGCTGAATTAACTATTTTTTAAAATTTTCACAACAAAAATAATCAAATATCATGCCAACATTTTGTAACAAATTATCACATTAAATCCATTTGGATTTCATGACATATTTATCTGTACAAAGGACCCCATATCACAGAGCATTCACAGTGCATAAGGTCACAGTCATTGAAAAAATAAATAACAAGATAAATAGATTTCTGTTATTTACAGTTTACAAACCCATCCCTTTCTGTTTTCAAAGTAAGCAGTTCTAGAAAGTTTTAATTATATTTAAAGAGGTATCGCACCTCCTAAGGGTGCACTTCAAATGCCTGCAAGTATGAAACACAGGGAATTTTAAAAGGTTCAGAAGTTATTTCAGTGATCATAAACAATTTCAAATACTTTCTTGCAACGGAGAAGATAGTGGGAACCAAATTCTGCTCTGATCCACCGATATAAATTTGTGCCAACTACCAGGACATTAATGAGCACTGGCACTACTCCCAAGAACACGAAGGCAAGAAATTGGTCATAACTTTGCTGCAGAGTTTCAGCCATTTGAAACATAGATGCCGCTGGGGAAGCAGATTGACAAGTGTGTTCTTTGCATACACAACTGGTGTATGACTGAAGGCCATAATCTTCCTGTAAAAACCCTCTGAAAGGAAGCATCTCAGTTAGTATTATTCTTTCTAGAGATTATACCCGTCTGGTTTTGATATATTCTGATACCTTTAGATTTTGTCACAATTCCCTATTGCTATAAATCAACCTTTACATTTGTCTTTCAAGTTTACCAAGATCGTCTCAGTGACAAGATGGCAATGATCGCTTACATTCTTTGTGCAAGTAAAAAAGAAAAATAAATGGCATTAAATTACAACTGGCTATTCTTTTAAGAAAATATCCAAATGGCATTAGTTTCCCATAATCATTCATTTCTTTTGGACAGTGCACTGTATGTCAAAAGTATGGTAGCAAGCAGAACAAAGTGATGTACAATTGCCAGAATCACTACCCATCTCAGCCTGTGGAGACATGTATCTCACGTTTCAGGACAGGGATGTATAGGATTTCACAGCTTTTGCTGGGGACAAAACAGCAGGACACCACAGAGGGGGAAAGATGAGAAAAGTGTACACTCAAGTTATTCAAAAGGAGGTTTTTGAACATGTACCTGTAGTAGTCAGAAAATGGAATGCACGTGTCAGTTGAACGACATTCTTCAGCAGAACATTGATCACTTGCACGCAGAGTTTTCAAAATAGTTCAAGGGAATAATAAAGGGTTTGGTACAGAATTGCTGGAACTAAATGCTGTCATTTACCCGTGTAACCATCATATAAATCTCACCACCCAACAAAACGAAAAATCTGGAGTTCAGACTCAAAGATACAGAAAGGAAATTGCGCAGTAAATGCATGAGCTGCAGAGATTTTCTTCCAAGTGCTTAAACACAAATAAGTGAGAGATCTGAGGCTTGCAATGACAGAACATTATGCTCGAAGGTGATGCATTTCAATTCGGAAGATTCTTTGGTTTCACCTGGCTATCAGTGTTATTTTAGTATCTGTTTCATGTTACATTAGGTCTGATCTTTCCTTGGCATGAATAATCAGGCAGTATTTATACATCTTAAAGCACTCTACCAAAAACATCTAACTGTGGGACACAAATAAATGGCATTACAATTGCAAGAAATCCAAGAAAGGAAGACGACAAAATTCATGAGGGATTTGTGCAACTAGACAAAACACATAATAGAAACAAGTCTGTGTAATTAAAGCACAGTCACAATAATTCTCAATAATTGCTAAGTATTAGACTAGTAAAGACCTTTTCCGTTTGTTTACATGTTGACAGAAACTAATTATATGTTTGTTACAGCTGCAGCAAGCATATAAAAAGAAAATAAAATTGGCACGCCAATGACTGAGCCAGGAGAAAGATGGTTGACTATGCTGTACCTGTTGGGAAGACTTAAGGTGTTCTTCTAGGCTTGACTTCAGCCCAGAGAGCAGCCCTTACATCATCAAATAGTCATTAGGATAACCATAACTGTAGCTTTTTAGATTTAGACGTGCAGATTCTTTTACTCAGCCAATACTTTATAATGCAGTACAATTCTATGGTAAATATATGGGATCAAACACTGCTGAATTCAATGGAAACACTCCCACTTGCTCACTACAGACAGGAGTGTACCCTGTGGGTCTATGTGGGACTGTGCTACTCCAGTGGAACTGCAGCGGAAAAAAGCTGCTAAAAGCTTTCCTTGGCCAGCTGTAATTCAGGTTTGATCCTGTGCGTACACCAGGGCAGATGTACAGTTTTGAAGTCTGAGAGAAGGAACCAGTTCTCTTATTTATGAGTTTGCAAATCCAAAGTGGTATCAGCAGAGCAGAAGTCCACAGATTCTGGCCAAACCTTTTAATTTGAGAAAGAAATAAAATCTTTAGACTACAAACCCAATAAAACAGGAAAAGATCTGAATATGATAGAAAACCCAGAAACCATGCTCCGCTGTCATCTTAGGACACGATCCAGCAAGGCACTTGGATATGTGCTTAGCTTTAAGCATGGAATCAATCCTACTGAACTTAAACTTTGCTGGATATGGGATATCTTCTTCTGAGTAGTATTACTTTTCAGCGTTAGTATGCTGGCAATTTTCAGATTGCAGTAATGGTTTTCCCTCTCACATCCACCAGCTTTCTTTTCACATCAACTTACACAACATTATGACATACATTCCAAACTCAGCCAGCTAACTTTTGCAATTGTCAATACAACAAAATGGCTACAAAACTTTACAGACACAATCTGAACAGCTGCAATATAGAATTGTGCTAATTGCAGAGAGCCAAGCACAAACCACTGCTTTTTTTTGATTGGAAAATGACAAAATTTGTAGTGGTCTCCTGACCACATGAGCAAATTATTACTTTGTTTTATACATGTGAAAGGCACTAGTCCGCTATTACTCAGCAATAGCCTCCTGAATTACTGATACATTCTGTTGTGGGTTTATCTGCCACACAACATTTTGTCAATCAGATCTTTCTCGGGCCATTCAGTTTCCCTGCACAGCTTGGTCTATAACTGCCATCTTTATTTATTTTAGCATATGGATAATGACAACATAGGGACTCTATACCACTTCATATGATCATGTGTCATCAAGGCCCTGATACAGCATCTAATAATTCTTTGGCAAACAGTACATCTCTGGTCATGTGGTGGTGTCAGAGGAGAATCCTACTGATGTTATTTATAATGATAAGCGTGGCATGATACCTGTCTCATAGCAGAAGATGCGTATGAGACCACCCCATAAAACGCAGCATTAGAATTCAATATAAATTGTCTTGAAGTGGGTCTATGTTTTAGGGAGGGCTATAGATGACAGGACCAGCCATGTGATTTAAGGTCAGTATTACCTTCTGAGACTGTCTCTTGCTACAACAGAACACTGGTTTTCTGGAGCAGGTGATATTCAATTCAGGTAGAATAATTCTAAATGATGCCTGGAAGATTCACGGTGTTAACAAACACAATTTCATGCACATTTGGACATATTTGCGACAGAACAAATTGGTGCCCCTAGTCTTCTAAAGTTGCCTGGCTCAGAAATACGAAGGTACAGTACGATTTGCTAGGTCTGGCACTGTAAACGTTGATGCCCTCATCACTGTCAACTCAGCTGATCACTAGGCATTCCGAACTAGATTTTGGAACTACTCTTCCGTAGTGCAAAGACATCTCAGCTGCCTGAACCGTACACAGAAGAGCAAATGTTTGCCTGGAGACAGCTAGTTCTCCAAGCCCATCCAACAGCAGAACAGAGGGAAAAAACCCCATTTACTCAGCCTCTCTCTTTGCTCCTTTCAGCCTCGTATCTAAGCCATCCCACAGTTTTCAGCAGCAAACTGTCCTCCTGAAAGATAGCAGGGAAGAGAGTAAGACTAGAGAGGGATGCTCCTACACTGGCGCAGCAGTATGCTGCATCTTCATAGCCTTTCTGCAACAGAAGACTCATCAAGATGAACATGAATTCCATCTCCTCAGCTTTACACTGCAGCAAAAATGTCTTGAATGCCTGGAAATGGGGTCACTGGCATAGTTGAGAACAAATGTGTTTATCGTCATGCTTGCCTATCCAATACAGCATTCTACTAATGCCATATTTGTTGCCATCTTTAGGACTGGCTAGTTTAACTACCTGACTACTTAATTAAAGTGAAAAAGCCTAAATGGATACCAATACTGACATTTGTAACAAAGCGTAAAGCAAATAACAAAGATGTTGCTCTTTTTCCTTAGGGTTACATTGAAAGCATCCAATTGCTAAAAAATATTCAACAGCAGAATACACTCTTTAATTTGTACCAAAATAATTTTTAAAATAGCCTGAACTGTAAGCACATTGCCTAGTGTAAACAGTATTCTGCATGTGAGCTGGCTAAAGAGAATTATTTGTCATATATGTCAAAATAAGGAACTTTTTGATTTAGTGCTTATATGCTGAGGTTTTATAGTATGTTCTCATTGACACAATAATGGGATTTTTTAATATATAGTCTTAAGTGCAAAATATTAGTATATTTAAAAATGCATCAACTGTTAGTTGATAGATTTGTTTTGGTTTATAAACATTAAAAAATTAAAAAAATCTATGTATAAAGTTAACTGTGCTTCTTTAGAAACTTTATGTGATCATTCACATACAGCCTTAAAATATTTTTAAAGTTTAGTAGCAATTCAAAATACACTGTCTCAGCGATTTGCAATCATATGACTGCTACAATGTGGAATGTTACCCATTATTTTTAATACTCTGGGCCAGATCTTGCTGTCAATTACATCCAGAGTAATTCCTTATACCAGATTTATGCTGGTGGAAAGGATATCAAAACTTGGCTTCTACTGGGGGTTAAAAAGAAATATACCATGCTTCAAAACTTGCATGCAATCAAATCAAGGACCATATTCTCTTGGCAGACTTGTTTTTGTCTAGGTGTTTCTTATCTGCGCTGCTTAGTGTCAGACACTCATCTTCATTAAGTTTCTGGGAGTAAATAAAAACCAGAGAAGAATACACCAGTTTCTTGATGGACAAAATAAGCTTCTTCCCCCCACCAACCAAATCAAATCATAATCAGGGTGGGTTTTGTTGTCAGAAATTCTGGGCTATGTTCAGACACTACTCTCAGCTGATAACAATAACTGATAATTACTGAGCACCCAGTTATATTTATTTGTTTAGTTTCATCTAAATTTACACAATGGGCTTACAGGGCCAATGCAAAGTTTTTCTTGTGGTGTAATATACCACAAATGTTAGTTTATGTTTATGTATACAGCATTCCTCATTAATGGTAAAACATATTTTTCAAGTATGAATTTCTGCATGTAATTCTCTTCTTCAATATGCAGATACTCTGGCTTTTAGTGTGCATCATCACAAGTGATACAACATACAACCATTTCCTCTTCTTTCTCTGCCACATTGTTCATGTTCATTGAAAAGAGCGATAAATATTCAACACTGCCATCAGTGTAGTTCCTCTATAAGCAGAGCACTTGAAGGGGGAAATGATGTCCTCAACAGTGCATGCCGTGATATGTGCCTTGGACTTTCCGGTCCTGTAGTTGAGATATTTTCACCGAGCCAAGAAAAGTTCTGAACTTGCCTCTTATTCTTCCGTGGAAAGTAAATGTCAAAACCAAAAGAACTATAAAGATTTTTCTCCCATCCTCTTGCTAACCTTGGCGGCGGTGGTTGATTGTCTGCAAAAGGAGAATGAAAACCACAGCAGAATGTCCCAGAAATGGGTCATTTTAGAGTTCTGCATAAGATCCACACAGCTGTATGACTGAGCAGCAATATCCAAAGAGGAGGAAAATGCTTTGGTTGCCTCGAGCTAGCATGTTGAAAGAAAGGTATGCTTTCCTTCCACACAGGTAAAAGTGCTTGTTAGCTGATGAAGCAGGAACGACACTCAAATTACTGATGGAAAGAAGGTAGAAATGTGAAATGCCTCCTCTCATTTACAGCACATGTAATCAGAAGAATTTCAGCCTCTCTCCTTGTTGTGGTTTAAAGTTCTTCTCGGCACATAGGGAAGTTGACAAAGGTGAAGACATTAAACTCTATCAATATAGAGAAACACAGGAAAACAGCATAAAGAAACAACACGTAGATGCCTAATTTCCTGTCAAGTTTCCACTTATTTACATGGATTCCAAACACCTGCAAGCAAACAAAGTGTTAGTTAATTAAGCCCCAAAGGAGACTTTTGGAAACAACCATTATAAGCTAAAAATGAGAGTCTTTTGAATTAAGAGATCCTGAACGAAGATAAAAATATATTCTCAGTATTTTCTAGATCAAAAAGGCAACATATGTTTTTCTGATCAAGAAAAAGAATGTCAAAGCTCAAACTAAGAACTCAAACTCTGGCCTGACTCTCAGTTGTCTCAAGATCCTTTTACAAAGTATTAAATGAACCCACTTCAAGGCCCCTTCGCAAGTTCTTCGTGTAACTGAGAAATAGGCCCCTAAGTGCTCAGTTTTAGTCTGTGGTGCATTTTCAGTACATGGGGCAAGTTCTAGTCAGGCAGCACTCATTCACTGATTCAGTATGAACTAAAGAAATGCACTGAGCTACGTGAATGCCTCTCCCTCCATTGTTCCCCTACAGATCCTTTATGTCCCAGAAGTACACCAACACCTAATGTTCATTCTTTCCAAAGGTTCAGAAGAGATGTGTGCTTTGATGTTCTGCTCAGCTCCAGAACTAAGGGGAGTTACACGTTATAGGTAGCAAAGCAATGAAGTCCTCATGAAGGCATCTATTTTCAGTGGTGTTAAGCATCTCTGAATTACTATTTGTTTTCCTCAAAACTTTCCACTGAGTTTTGCTGGGAGGGTCTGTGCGATTCAGGGTATCCAGCAGAACAAATGAGACAATAATAGATGCTTCGAACTCAGGTGATATGGCTTCTGCTATGAAAAGACTCTTCTCAGAAAAGCATGAACAGCTATTATAGGAACACATCTGCATAATCCTCCCACTTTTTTTCCAAAGTGCCGATTGCCAACATGCATGCAGCAACATCAGATACAAATGTCTACAGAACATCTTTGCCGTTTCACAGGCACTGTGCAGTATGGCAGAACCGGGGATAAGAAAAGAAAAGAACAGGCTCCCATAGCTTATACAGCAAACGCATTAGAAAGTTAGTGGCAGAGTGAACAGCCCTGGTCATTCTATCACTGAAGTCATGCACAGGTGATACGGAGTTTTCGAAGACCTATTCATGCAACAGTGTGAAATCTCCAGTGATGATCCGCACCTCTACAGAGCCTCTACAGAGCCTCCACAGGCAATCAGTGAAAGACGTTAGTATAAGTGGATATTTTTATACCTTTGGGATTTGATTCTTCCCACAGAGGGTTCCTTGGGAGTCAGCAGGATCAGACCTTAAGTACCAGCAAAATTGACTTTTGAAACAGAATTATTGTTTCATCTTAACGAGTCATGTGTTATAAGGGTAAGTGTCTTATGCTGAGTGACACTTAGCATGCCTATTCACAGTCCTCACAGGCTAGTCATTGAGGGTTTTGGCTACAGCACTTGGTTAGTCCAGGCTGGTTTCGGAAATCAGAGACAAGGGTAAAGGGTGATGAAGCACACCTGGGTGGGTCTTGTCTCAACATAAAGTAGGGACAGGCCTGGGGTATGCAGCTGGACACAGGAGCACAGAAGTACTATTGGATCCCACAATTTCAACACTGCCACTGAAATCAATGGGACCTACACATATCCAGCATCTCTTACACCCAATGTTAGATTTCAGTCCTCAATGAAGGCAATGGTAGCTCTTCAACTCACAGTATTGCTACGAGAATGATACCTTACAAGAATCAATGCCTCGGGGATAATAAGTATTTCCATTTTGTCCTTCTATAACATGTAAATACCTAATAAGTATTTTGCAACTGGAATACTTGGAGACACTCAAATACTTACCGTAAGTGCAACTGATCCTAGCAAAAGTGCAACTGAATAGACCAGTCCTTTGCTGTTTATCTTAACCTGTGGGAATTAAACAGAGAAGAGACATTTAAAATGCACAGCATATAATAACTGTGCTTTGGAGATCAGAAATCAATTTACTAATTTATGGTCCACCTTCTGTTCTCAATAGTTACTGACTTACACACTTTAAACTATGCAAATCCGTGACAGATTTATCATAATGAAGAATGGGAAGATTAAGGAATCGAAACAAATGTATAAGTAATCCCACCTCCATTTAAAAAAAAATAAATCAGTATTTTATGTTAAAAGATCCTCAGGAGAGAGAGATATGCTGTTATTCTCATTTTACAGACAAAAAGACTAAGGTACAGGAAGACAAACGGGTGTGCTTGAAGCTGTGTAGCGAGAAAATGACAGAGCCATGAACAGATATCCATGGTGCTATTTTTCTGCTGTACAGTATAATGTACTCTAGTTGACAAACTGGGAATTAATTGCAGCTTGTGGAAGAAGAATTGCTCCCTTAACTCCTGGTTCCTTGGCAAAGAAATGACACCTTCTTTAGCAATCAATAACATGCTCAGCAGGTGGTTGTTTGTTTGTTTGTTTTTTAAATTTTATGTGCATGCTTTCTTTTTAGGATATTTTTTTAAACAGACAAAAAGAACAAACAAAAGATTTGCCAAGTATACATACAGTTGATCCAGAATCAATCGCCATGGTCTGCAAACCCCACGGAACACCAAGGCCCACCAGAATGTCAAAGACATTGCTTCCTATTGTGTTGGATACTGCCATGTCACCGAGGCCTGCAGAGAAAAAAACCAACCTCTTGGGTAAAAACGAAAGTATAGGACCATTACTCTGTGTACTAGAGGAAACTAAAGGGGAACGATCTGCATTGATCCAAGCCCCCTTGGACCCGCCAGAGTATCTGAGGTAGGGAGATAATTTCCATAATCTTTGTGTGCCTTCTGAGAAGTGTGCAAAAATTGCTCACTCCAACTACATCTTCCTTGTGTCTTGCAGAGCCTTTACTGGGTGTGTGGTATCTGTTCAGCATCCGAGTTTAATGCCAATTAAAAAAAAAAATCAAGTCTTGTTCTAGGCAGTCTGCAGCCACAGGGAATCTGGAGATTATGTACTGGGTTTAGTATGTGGACACGTGGCCTTTATCTCGTGTGAGTGATGAAAAGTGATCCTGAAAAGAACCCAACCAGATGGAAGTGAAAGATAATTAAGCAGTTCTGTGCAGCTTAATCAGCAACGATTTCACTTCAGGAACAATAAAATGCTACAGGAAAGGGAAAAAAAGAGTGAACAGTACATCCCTAGGCATTACTCAAAACCTACTTCTAATGCTCATCACTGGTTAGCATCTCATTCTGCACCAGTGTCAATGGAGGTGAGGAAAGCAGAATTCTTCTCTGCCCCTGCTAACTTCCCTTAGGCACTGGCCTAACGATTGCATCACTTCCACAAAGTGAATACTGGAAAGGAAGAGGAACTCTGACTTAAATGGGACATGTCCCACAAACACTTTGAGAGTACACAGAGCGGAGACAGACACTACCACACCATAAGTACAGTATCTTCTTGCAGGAAGCTGCTGAGAGAAAGGTTATACTTTGGGTCCGTATTATGGTAGTGTCCATCTCTACTTTTTAGATATTTGTCTGCAATCTGTCAGTAAACATCTCTCTTGAATCCAAGTAGTGCAACATCCCTGTATTGCCTTTGAGAGGATGGGGCTGCTTTTTGCCAAGCTAGTGCTTACCTTCACTTCCAGAGGAAACAATCCCTACAGTAGTTTTGCCTAATACTAAAGAAGAATTAAACGAAAGCTGCAGTCTGTTAATTTTAAAATATAACGTTTTCCTTCTGTTCTTGCAAAAATCTGTTCACTTTAATACTACGCACAGACAACTAATTTAGTAGGAAGGTGGTTCCATAAGAATCCTGAATACTTTTTTGTACTGCTTGTTGTGAGATTTTCCTGCACACAACAAATAATACAACCTGGAAAATGAAATATTTTAAATATGTAATTCTTTTGAATCAGGCAACATTTAACAGCACTACTCCTATCTCAAACTACAAAGGTGGGGCTTTTGAGTACTTAATTTATCACTCCAGAACTCTTGTTGTTTGCCCAATGATATGTGCTGGAGATCTTGTTATCTGGAAAAAAAAAAAGGCTTTGGGAATTGGAATAATGGAAGAGAATACAATTAGGAGCTTTTCTTATTCTACTGCAGTACAGGAGATCACACTGTCAGGTTTAACGTTTTTCAACAAGAGGAAGGAATGCGGCTACAGGTTATTTCTCAAGTAAAAAATTAAATGTAAAGAACCTTAATCAAAACTTAGACACATGAGAAATTCTTCGACAATTTCAATTGGAAAGCTGATGGGACATAACTGACATTTATATAAAACCCCTTCCAGTGTGGCTATTCATATGTCCAAACTGGAAAGAGGTGTGCATTTAGATGAGAAGTATGCCTGGAACAACATCACTTCTGCCACATCCTCTTAAACTGCTTCACTTCCCTGGGTTTGAGAGGTCTTCCAGAAATCAGTACGAGTTTTACATGGACAAGTGCTGGTCAGCAACTACTCTTTGATGTAGTTTTTAATAGCTGATGTTCCAGTTTTGTCTACTAATTTTATCTTTTCACCCTGACTGATACATACCATGCATGGGATATCTGAGTGTTGAATGACCTTCTAGAATGCTAGGGTGTGCCCAGTCCCAATAAGCAAAAGATAAAAGGACAGGCATTATTTTTTTGGTTCACAATAATTAAGCATAGTGTTTTCACTTTTAACGAGGTGCTGAAACAGTAAGAATAAAAGAAAAAAAGAATAAAATTGCGGTGAGAATTTGTGTGTATGGAGGAAGCAAATCACAGAGCACGTATGTAAGATTGCATTTATGCTTCAGCAGACACAGTACCTTGTCTTGCTACTATTAAACTGGCCATGCAGTCTGGGACGCTTGTTCCTGCAGCTAGGAAAGTAATGCCCATGATCACATCTGGGATCCCAAGGGTGTATCCAATCACAGTCACCTGAACAGTGAGGAAAATAGATTAACTCATCATATTTGGCAAGTCTCCTCATTCCAATACAGTTGTGGCATACTCTTAACTTTGTCTTCTGCTGTGGACCCTGACAGGATTAGACTCAGGATACTTATCCATTTCTGCAAGTTAAATAATTGTGGAATAACCAGCCCCAAACAAACCCTGTGAAAAGTAAAAGATCTTCGGGTCATTTTATTTAACATTTATGAGCAAAGAAAAAGGTCCATTTTCTGTACTTCTAACAGGACATACTGATCTTTTGAGGAGGAGCACGGACTGGCAAGATTCTCACTGGTTCTACCCTCAAAAGAACTGCAACCAATTCATATAGTGATATAGTGGCAGAGATATAGAGAACCTGGTTTTATCCCAACACATGAAGAAGGAATCAGTTTCTTGCATGACTCCCGATATAATCCTGAAGTGAGCAAGTCTGGTTATATTGTCCCCTGAGAGTCCAGATGCAGCTTTAAAAGAGCTTAGGGAACGGCTGAAGCTTGTAGCAGAGCTCTTGGAAAGGACAGGGAACTGTATTTAGCTGGCACGTCCAAAGGCTGAAAAAATGTCAAGAAAAAAGGCTGAACAGGCAGCTGAAAAGGAAATAGCCTTGTGAGAGTGAGAAGACTGAATGAGGGACAGGCCGCTGCTTCCCTGAAGAGACTGCTAAGGGTGGTAGTCTTTAAGGCTCTGTGTTGTTTTCTTGAAATAGTCTGCCAGTCTCTTACGTGAGGAAAACTGGACCAAAGAAAAGGTGTATTTTAGGAACCCGCTCACAAACCTTATTCTCAGGGGCAAGCTGTGACTCAGAAACAGGAGTGGGCTTGATTCTCCTGCTGCAAGTGGTAACGGCCCATTAAGGTCCAGCTGCCTCTTAAATAAGCTGTGTTGCTGCAGCCTTCATTCCTGAACACACTTCTCATTTGTGAAGGGGGTATCTACAAATGGAACGAAGGTACAGAGCATGGCCTTGCAAAGGACATATGGTATGAAATGGATATGTGGCTTTGGCACCATTATGCCAGGCAGAATGAGTGGCTGGCATACGAATTTCTCCAACACAGTCTACGTTAAGAGAAAAGAGGATTACTTTACAATGCAAAACTTATATAGAAAGTTGCAAAAAGCATATAGAAAACACAATCTTCCATGAGAGGTAACATAAATATAAAGCAGTTCGCAAATGCCCAACACAATTGAAGAAGACAGAGATGCTCTCCACCCGAAGAAGATTTTGCAGGTAAGAAGCCCATGAACAAAAATTCTTTCATATGCATGACTAGAAGAGTATATATATATATATATATGACTATGAGTGTATATATTTGAGACTATATATATTCCAGTATGAAATCAGATGAAGGTTTCTTAACTATATTTTCCTTGAAAAGGAAAAATGGGCATATAAATTCTTCAGCAGCACTTCCTACCAATTTTCCAGTTACAGGTATGTACAACTTTTTAGTTTTCCATCTTTAATGTAGAAGAAGTCAAGTTTCTATACTTCAAAAGTATGGCTGATTTTTCTACCACAGAAACGATTTGAGGAGCTTTCCTATTCATGCCTCTTCTCTGACTGAAAACGTAAACTTAAGAAACTGAAAAAGGGTAAGAAAGAAAAAATGGGAACTTATTCAGATCTTCAAGTAAGCGTGCTCCTGAACTGACAACAATTTACAGATCCACACCTGATACACTGCTTCTCACAGATCTAGGGCAAATGGAAACATACCAGCAATCGTAATACTCTTCACTAAGAAGGATTTTCTTGCATTATTCCAGGCTACTCGAGGTGTTTTACATCACTCCTGAGTCTTCAAAATTTGCCATCCATCTGCTTTTTATGCACGTTTCAGTATCAGACGCTGTAGCCAAATTTCTAAAGGTGTCTCAGCTGCTGGAGGGTTCAACATTTTCATTTAAACTCCCTTTTACTATTAAGATGTGGATGTCCACATTCTCTTGAAAATCAAACTGCAACCTTCCTGTACTGTATTGGGCCCTATACACTAAAGGCTCAATTATTTGTGCAGAAAAGAGCAACAGAAAGCTAAAATTATAATAATCAGAGTATGAGCTGACGGGACTGCACTACAATTACACGCCTTTCTTTAACTACACAAAAGATGTATTATGTATTTTGAGATGCCCGTTTCACATAGTATGGGAAGTCCTGCTATATGCACTTACCATCCACACCATGAAGTAGGAGAACAAGGCAATCCAGAGAGTGGATAAGATGAATGTCACCATAAAACACTTCTCCCAGCGAGGTTTGCTGCAGTTTGGAATGGTGCAAAAGAGCAAGAATATCAACGGCCATGTCAAAATCCATTTAATTTTGTTCATTTTTCCATCTGCAGGACAAAAAGGAAAGAACCAGTTTAGCTTTCCCATCACTATTCCAGGTCCAGTTACACCTCTCTGAACACAGCAGATGATCCCAGAAGATCCCAGAAGGATGTTTACAACTGTGCATGCCAGCTTATTTTCCATTGTAGCTTTCATCTATACTTGCTCTTGTCACTTTCAGCCAGGTTCTGCATCCACATCCAGAATCTTATAGTTAAGCCTGCCGAGGTCTATGTAAATGCATGAAAGAATTACAATGATTCAAAAGCATGGCTGCTTTGAAAACCAAAATTAAGAGTCAGGTTTGTTGCTCTTTCAAATACCTGTACTACTATTAATCCAAAATTAAAAAAAAACCCAAACAACAAACAACCAAAAAGCCCTCCCCCCACCTTTTGAAAAGGAAGCTGGAAATCCTTGTAGTGAAAATAACCTGTACCTTCTCTGCAGCAACAGAAAATACTTTCACAGACCCAACCTATGGATGTGACAAACTTGTTTCACATGCCGCACTGTGGTCACTTGGGTAGAACTTTAGACTGGTACTTAGGAGATCCAGACTTGTTAACTCTCTCCAACTGAATATAGCACCACCTTGAGATGGTCTCTCATCCTCTAAAAAAGGAAACTGAAGACACTGACTTCCCCCGTACAGCTCTCCAAAATCAACTGGTGAGAAATACCAGAGAACTGTCATTACTGGAGACAAGTACCCACCTTCTCATTCTTTAAAAATGCAAAGTATTGTAAATGTGCACATAAATCTCAATACACAAAAGAGAATTATTTTATAACTGGGCCATAAATAAATGGGGCACTTACATTTATATGCTTCATGAGGTATCCTGCAAGTAGGATAACAATTTTTTTATCAGGCTAAGCCAGAGTATCACAGCCAACAGCATGGTGGGTTTTGTTTGGGTTTTCTTTACATTATTTTAGAATTATGCAAGTAAGGATTTCCATCACTAACTGATACTGATATGCACGAGATCTAATAATATATGCCACGTTAAATAAAATGGTTGGTTGCATTGAAAAAAATGATCAGATACATCTTGCAGTGAAGTTATATAGCTAAATTATCAGGGGCAGGTAATAATCAGCGGAAGCTCCTATCAATTTCACCAGGAATTTTCTTTCAGCAAAGACATTGGGATTCAGGATTTGTTTAATGGAAGTTTTTGTCAGTGAATTTAATTAGGTTGAAATCCGTCCTCTGGACCAATGTGCACCAGAAACAATGAAATTAAATATTAAACATTTAACAATGAAGAATACTTTTGTAATTTATGAGGCTACTTACTAGTCTAATTTAACTCGGTGAGTCCAAATGCAAGTCTTTATTCATTTACTTCGCTATGTATCCTAGTACTTAATTGTCTCGCGTAAGTTCTGAATCAGCTCCTTAACTTGAGATTTCCTCGCCATCAACCCACCAGGAAATCTTAGACTAAGCTTGGCTCTTTATTCCCACTTAGCTTCTGTCTGTGGAACTTCTGAAGTCTCCTACAGTCAATTCTAATTCTAGAATTTTATGCATCACTGGGGATCTACTACAGATTTTACAGGAAAGTCCTTTTTCCCTCTGGTTACATGTACTGCTATACAGATTTTTAAAGCAGTTATCTTGTATCTGTCCTGTCCAGAAAATGACACTTCTTAGCTCACATCTCACTTTAATTCTGTAATTTAAGGCTGTAAATATCCCATGCTAATTTGTACCTCCTCCAGTTTAATTTGTTAGAGTTTGGATCATTAAAAGACTCCCGCTAATTAATCTATACTCTTTGTCCACCCGAGTTGCCAAGCTTGGTTCATAGGCAAAGCAGTCAGCATGGCCTAGGCCGGTGATTTCCTCAGTGCATAATTCCAAGCGCGGGGTGAGTGGGCGACCGACAGTAAAAAATTATGGATCCTATTCTGATCTGATGTGGGTGTAATCTGACAGACTTCAGTGCTGCTACACACAGGAGATTCAGTCCCATTTCTTTTCTCAATAACAAGAATAAAAGAAACAATAATGACTGGAGAACACCTAGAGAATAGAGATGCAGCCAGCCTCTGCTGGGGCATATGTATCTCGTCAGGGATCCCATCTCATGCCCCGAATTACTTAACCAAATGCATAACTGTTAGAATTCACAGTGCCTGACCACTGGCACTGCTATGCTTGCTCAGGTCCAGGAAAACCAAAATATTAGTGGAGGAGGACTTGCCTTTCCCTTATCTTCGCTCTGTTTGAATGGATGTGTGTCAGATGAAAATTCCCGGCTCTATTAGCGGTGCTGCTTTATCCACACCATGTCATGAGTCAGAACTGGTTTTTTACAGCTAGATGGTTTGTGGAAGTGACATTTACAGTGACTACACGGCAACCAGGCTTCAGACTTTGGGGAACAAAGTCTGGGTTGTGCTGGCTTAACGGAGAAGCTGACTGGACATTTGCAGTCAGCCTGGAATAGTTCTGAACCGCCATGGCCAAAGCAGCCTGCTCGACACACTTTACATCGGTTTCTCTTTCGTGTCAGGGTTTCCCAACTTTTGTAAACTTCTATATAAAGCTTTAAGTATATCTTTGGAGCACCTCTCCTATGAGGACAGGCTGAGAGAGCTGGCGTTGTTCAGCCTGGAGAAGAGAAGGCTCCGGGAAGACCTTATTGCAGCCTTCCAGTCCCTAAAGGGGGCTACAGGAGAGCTGGGGAAGGACTTTCTACCAGGGCTTGTACTGATAGGACAAGGGGGAATGGCTGTACACTGGAAGAAGATAGATTTAGATTATGAAGAAATTTTTCACTTTGAGGGTGGTGAGGCACTGGAACAAGTTGCCCAGAGAAGCTGTGGAGGCCCCATCCCTGGAGGTGTTCAAGGCCAGGCTGGATGGGGCTTTGGGCAAGCTGGTGTAGTGGGAGGTGTCCCTGCCCATGGCAGGGGGGTTGGAACTGGATGATCTTTAAGGTCCCTTCCAACCTAAACCATTTTACAATTCTATGATCTGGCCTTGGTTCTGCCTCCGGTCATTTTCTTCAGCTCCAACTATGCTGGGTCATAGAACTTGTGTGGCACCCAATGCTAAAGCGGTCTATTCTTAACGCTGTAACTCGGTAGTTAAGTAAGAACTTAGTAAGTTTAGCAGCAACCTCAATAAAGTGAGACTTAATTTCCTCAGGCAACAGAAGACTTCATTCGTTTCACTTGGGTTAGATGAATGCAGAAACAATACACAGCTTGAGATTTTAATTTTTTTAAAATTCATTTATTTTGAAATTACTTCTTGTCCTGCTCTGTTGTTTTGGTTTTGACCACCCACTCTAAAATAATCATTAAAATGATTTAGTGATAAATTCGTTAAATTGGGGTATGCTTTTAGCTCATGACAAATTGTTTTATGATTGTTGCATAGCTCACTAGTACATATGCAAGGAAGAAAATCATCCTCCTCATTAAGGCTCTTATTCAATACATAGCTGTTCTGCAAAACCCGGCAAACAGTCCCATTACAAGGCCTTAGCTCTGTTGTTTTAATACCAGTAGTGGTCTCTCCTGCGAGCCCTGCATGTGGAGGCTCCTGCGGCAACCCACGTAGCTGAGGAAAGGTGTATTTTGTTTGTTGCAGCTCCCACGACAATAATGAAAGAATATTGCCTTATCACAGAAAGTAACACTGGTCTATATTCTGTTCACTTCACCCTGCTGTAAAAGATGAGGTTTTTTGCATGAAGTTGTTTTCCTCCTTTATACATCCATTTTTCTGTGTCTCCAGATATCTGGAAGCCAAGCACGCCAAGTATTTCAGAGAGATATCATTACTGAAAGGCCTGATTACAGTGTTTCTGAAAACGAAGCAGCAGCCCTACAACAAAAAACCCTTTGCTAATTTTCAGTACATTTTTTGGCTTGTCATCTTTCCAGATGTTATGCTTACAATAATTACTTCCCCATACAGATAATCTCCTGGTGAACGAACTCAACAACACACATCACAGCACTGAGAGGAAAGGAGTATTTCCTTAAGGCACAAAATGAAGAGCTTTTTTACCAGAAATACACTGTCCTGTTCACAACATTCACACAGAGTTGAGAGGAGCTCAGTACAAAAGTGTGAAACTACATTTCTATTTTCACTCACATCAGGAGTGTAGCCTTGAAGTAAATCTCCCGATTGTCCGCATTTACTGTATTTTAGTTTGCAACACAAAGCAGCCTTGAATCACACCAACAAGATCACAGAACCATAGAATGGTTTAGGTTGAAAGGGACCTTAAAGATCATCTTGTCCCAACCCCCCCTGTCATGGGCAGGGACACCTCCCACCAGACCAGGTTGCTCAAAGCCCCATCCAGCCTGGCCTTGGACACCTCCAGGGATGGAGCTTCCACAGCTTCTCTGGGCAACGTGTGCCAGTGCCTCACCATCCTCAGAGTAAAGAATTTCTTCCTAACATCTAATCTAAATCTCCCCTCTTTCAGTTTAAAACCATTCCCCCTCATTCTATCACTACAGTCCCTGATACAGAGTCCCTCCCCGTTCTTACTGTAGGCTCCCTTTAAGTACTGGGATCCCTTGGTATAAAGCTGAACCAGAGGCACAAACTGAGAAGTGCTCCAAATAATAATGGGCATTTAGTCCATGGGACCAAGGTAGAGCTAATCTGAAACAGAACTTTCAAACACATATAGTGCAGACAGCCTACATGTCCTAGTCAATAAGCTGCATAGGAAACACTTTCGCTGAGTTTAGACAGACTGAGGTCTGCAGCTAAACCGTCAGGAGTCAGATCTAAGTTGCTGCAGGTCGTTAGATTTGATAGCTTTTCCGCTTCGTCTCCCCTTTAAATGTGTGGCAGTCAAGCATAGACCACTGCTCCACACATTCACTACTTCAGAACATGCCTAAACCTTCACATGTGAAAAAAGCATCTGCTTACATAAGGCAACTAGTAACTGAGCTAAAAAATTATAACATCACGGAAAAGCACAAATCTAATTGACACACAGGATTTTCATAACCATATTGTTATAAATTCATATAAATCTCTAATTTAAGGTAACCTGAAAAAAACAGAGAAGGTTTTCTCTAATTTAAGTCTATCTGCAAAATAAGAAAGGCTTCCTGGAGTTTAGTATTGATTGCTATTTTTCTGGGATTTTGCTGTTGACAATGGTAAACTTAGAAGAAAAATAAGGCACATCCAGGCTGGCCCAGAAAGATTATTGTTGCTGATATATTTGGTGCTCCATTTAATCATTTTTAAAGTCCTTTTTTATCTTTTTAAATCTCTACCATTTTTCATTTGGATAAAAAAAAACCCACCAAAACCAAACAAAACAACAAAAACCCCAACTGTTTTTCCCACAATAAAAAATGATTTTTAAATCACCTGTCCCTTTAGCCCTAATTAGGCTTTATATTTACAAAGATATATCTACACCCACACATCATTAGAAATATTAATTTAAATCTCAACCTGAAAATGTGTAATAATAACATACATGCCTTGACACTGGGAGCTAATAACCCAGACAGCAAGTAAATTTCTGCTAGAAAGTGCTGTTGTTCACCAGTGTTGAGATTGATTGGAAAACTTTAATATATGTAAATTAGCCAATCTGAAAGCCTAATTCATTTCTGAGCATGTGCAGTATCCAAAACACGACAGGGGAATGTCAATTTTTGTCCCAAGTATGGGACTCAACGTAGACACAACTGAAATAGATATAACAAACTAGATCCACTGTGAATTTTCCATCAGAATTATTTTCCACTGAAAAATGCCTTTGTTGCAAAATAAAAAAAATTCTGAGAAAAATGGTTTCAATTTGCTGCTCAGAAAATTAACACAGCAGCTGCCTCTCCACCTTCTTGGAAAATCCTTATTGCTTTCAGCTCTGCAACTTTCCCGAGGAACTGTGGAGGCAAGAGACTCCCTGCGTTACCACACCAGAGACAAGCTACCCAGTGTGTAAAAGGGTATCCAAGAAGGCCCAACCTTTGTCAGCCTTCCAAGTGGGCACTTGACATATTAAAACATTCTTATTGCAATTCGCCTGCAACAGAGCTTTGGAAACATTTTTTTTTTTTTTTTTCTGTGGAAAATACCGAGGTTTTACTTCTCATCCTCATCCAAGACAGACTATTTTCCAAACTACTGACACTTTTCTCGGAAGTTCCATTTTCCAGAAGACAAGTTCCAAATTCCAGACCATGAGATCTGTCCAAAACAACCCAGATTTCTATTTTCAGCCTGTGCCTTTACCACACTTTGCATATTCAGATTTATGCCAATAATTTTCTCTTAAAGACAGATTTTTGGTACAGTGGGAAGTGGTCCGGAAAAAAGAATTTGCTCCAGTATGCAGAAACAAGCTTTACTCTCAGTTACATTAGGTCTACACAGGACAATACGCATCAAAAATAAAACATAATTGAGCAGAGGTACTCCCCACGTCTTGTTTGACTTAGTTGGATTTTGGCATGGTTTATTTTGTATGTTTTAGCCTTGCTGTCTACTTCATCAATATTTTTTCCAAGGGAGAACTAGGATTTATAGACTTACTCAAGTCCCTCTTTGCCCTTTCAGAGTGAAGTGATGAGTTACTAAATTAAACCCTTGCCCACTTCTCTTCCAATTTATCCTCCAAGGTAGAGCACACTCATTGCTCTTCTGGAACACATCTTCCAGTTTAGTTTTCTACAAAAGAAGTCCAGTTCATGAGCTCCAAGAACACGATACAAAATACAGTGCAGTACAGTGCTTCAGAAGCACCCTTGTGTTCCGAAATAAAATTCTAAGGTAGATGTGCTGTTACACAGCCAGTGGCAAGAGGAAGCTCTTCCAAAAAAGCTTTTCAGAACACCATAGTTAGTTCCTGCTCTGAAATACCTTCTTGGAAGAACTTCTCTCCAACAACATCAAAGAAGCTATGGAAACTGGCTCTCTTCCTAACCCAGCCACCTTAAGTCATGTTTCCAAACTTTGGCAAAAGCACAATAAAGCAGGGCAAAAAGAGAGTCTGAGGAACAGCTACAAAGAGAAATCAAAATTCACAATAAATCTTACTTCAAATACATTAGGAGCAGGAAGTCTGCTACATCCACTGGTGATCAAAGTATAAAGGAGCACTGAGAAGACAGGGGCATTGCAGAGAAGCTAAAAGAACTCTCTGCATCGGTGTTGGCAGAGACAGAAACTATAGAGGTTTCCACATGGAATTCTCTTCTGTCTCTAGCTCAACCTTGAGGACATACAACTCTACGAGGAACGTAACAAAAGCTACAGCATCCTGAGTGTCCAAGTGAAGTACATGGTGTTTGCTTTGTTCACAGTGATTTCCAATAAAAGATGTCAAATGAAGCTAGTAGGAGCTCGGTTCAAAGCAAGTAAAAGGAGATGGTTCTTCATACAACCATGAAACCCCTTCCCAAAGGATGATGTGGGTGTTAAATGTTTGCAAAGACTCAATGAGAATTAAACAGGTTAATGAAGAAGAAATACATTAAGGATTTTTAAATACTCAGACATTACACCCAGTCCAGCAAGTTCCTTGAGCTGAAACAGCTGATGGCCAACTTGTCCTGTCTCATTCTTCCCCAGGCTTCTTCATAAACTCATGGTTGGAGTCAGAATATTGGGTGAGGTAAACATTTCGTTTGACCAAGTACAAACGTTTTTTATTATTTTAGTAGATACTGTTAATTCCTTTTTGCTTCTATCCTACATGGTGTCTTTGTATTTTGGATCCATACAAAAAAGGGAAGGATTGCTAATCTCCTTTATTGCCATCTCATTTTAGCTCTGGGAATTATTATTCCTATTTTAGCTAACACCCATCATGACTTACATAAAGCATCCATGGTCCAATCCTGTAAAAGGAGTTCTTCAATTCTGTGAACTAGCAGGAGCTGAGAACACTGAGTATTTTAAAGGATCCTGGACACGTGACAGTGAATGGGATTTAAGCATCCATTAAAAGCTGCACAGAATTGCTTTTCTGAGTCTGGGCTCTAAAAGACCACTGAGCTATGCAAGGGCTTTTACACATCATTTTGTTGTCAGCATATCCCTGTTCAGTTTCAACCTGCTTTATTCTGATCTGGTTTGGGTTTTTTTAAAGTTTAAAACCTGTTTCCAAACAGCTGTAGAGTAACCAAATCGTAAAGCATCAAATAACCCTTTCTCTTGGAAGAAAATCATCATGACCTAAAGGTTAGGTCAAGAAATAAACTCTTTTAAAGAGAACGTTTCTGCCCACACAGAAACCAAAAGCAAAGGCTAGTTTGTATGATACCATATGTAGTTTCCATAAAAACTACGTGTTGCCTCCTGTTTCAAGACGGACCTGAACCACACCCCGGGGGTGAATCTCTCTGGATGTCTGACATATGGGATCTAGGCTGAATGCTGTAGTTTGAGACTGTTTTCATGTAATGATTTTTTTCTCTATTTCTGCGTGCTAAAGCCCGACATTTACTGCTGAGCACTGCCATTGACAGAGGATAAAAGAGAACAATAAGCAAAAAACTTACAGATGGCAAATGATTACTGGGAATCACTCAGAGATGATGCAGTGCTTTAAATTTCACTTACATTTATTTCTGTTTCAGAAAAAACTTGTACTTGCAAAAGGATCTAGAATACACATTTTGAAGGAGCAAAGTCAAACCCCATACTAGGCTAAAAAAGGTGACTATAGGACAGCAGAAAAAAAGGTTTGGGCCAATTTATAGCCATTTTTCTTGCAGCTCTCAAAATACCGGAGTGAATTTTCCACTTAGCACACTGTAAGCAGTTGACTTGGAAAGCCCTATTGAAAAGTGAAAGCCTATTCTTCGTACAGCTCTTTATAGTACTGAAAGAATACATGAACTTCTGATCTTTAGAAAATGTATGTGCCTTATTCCTGGCCCAAAAATATATCAAAAGTGAAAGAGAGGGGATTCTGGGAAACTGTCTGGAAGCAACCTTTTGCCTAAAGCCAGTTTTAAATGTCAGGATTTTTTTTAGGCTACTGATTGTGCCACAGTACTTAAACACCAACAAAGCATGATGCTGGTTCTTCACATTTTCTCCGAAGTTATTAAAGTGGTGCTTCTGAAAGCAAAAATAAAAGAATTCTCCCTCAGAATATATGAGTTGAGCAATGACAATCCAACCAATAGATAAGCATCTCCAGACAACAGAGGAGTAACAAAACCTGAAGATAACGATGAGGATTTTAAACAATCGCTTTACCACTTTTACGCAAACTCTTTGAATTCATGTTGAACTTTTGCTCCATTCCAGTATGAACTGTATCATCAGTGGTTTCAATTTGGCCTGTTACACCTCAATTATCTTTAAAGACTTTCTTAAAAATGAAGAAAAACTGCATTTAAAAAAGGCCAATGGCTCAACTAAGAACTCCCTCCTTAGTTCAAAGCATTTCGTCTACTGTGAATGTCACAGTTAGGAAGCTCTGCTCCAAAATCTATATTTTTATTCATAAAGAAGTTGTCTTAGTCTTGAACAAATCCAAATACGGCAATTTGGCCTCCAGGTAATGTCTGCCATATTTGAAGTTTTCTGCACAGTCCCAGAATGCAAGAAGAAACGCATGATTGCACTGCCCTAATTAAAATTTGAATCCAAAAACTTGTTAAAACCAACTCAGTTTAAAAATCTCCTTTGCCAACATGTGCATTGAGTCCTGCATTCTTAAAATGGTTTGGGGAGGCATTTTTGTTCTTTAGAAGTTACAGTTATTACTGTTACTGTTGTTGTTGTTATTATTAACAACATGTCCATATGCATAAGCATATTGCTGATTTGGATCCACTTATTTCACCATACAATAAAACCAGTTTTTTCACTATCTCATTGATTATCAGGAGCCCATCTAATGGGCCTATCTTCAGTGAATCCATTTGTTTCCACTCGTCACCCCCGATGAAAGTCCGTAACTGCTGACTACAAGAAGCTCCTGTAAGAGCACACAGTACAGTCACATACGAAAACATACGGTTTTATCTGTTTCTCACAGAGTGTGCTTCAATGTTTGTTCAGTCACAAACACCTCTTCTAAAATGACAGCAACTGAAGCAACAGGATCTCTAAGAAATTAGAATCATATCCAACATGGAAAATTCTTCCTTCTTTCTCACTGCATGTGACATTCATTTATGCCAAGTAATATTTGTGTTAAACAGCAACTGTGTGACAGATGACTACTGACTTCATGTCTGTGAGGTGTGATCTAATCTCTGCTATCTTATCTCCAAAGCATTTGGGGGAGAGTTAACCTGCAATGTGCTAAGGGCACCAACATAATAACGTTAGTTATATATAGCTGTTCACACCAAAGAGTTTCCAAAAAATTTCAGAAGGTGAATATTATTACATACTGCTATTCCATGAATTTTAAACACTGTGAAAGATATTGAACACTTTTTCTCCCTCTCAACCTTTCCTCCTCTTCATCCAAGAAGCCTCCCCTACAGTCACTAAATCAAGTTGTTATATATTTATACACCTTGCTGCCTCTGGCCTAGCAATTTCCAGCAGGGCATTATTAAATGCTGACTTCAAAATTACTACCAATGCAGTACTTACTGGGCTGGTCTGACATGTTTTTTAATATAAACCTGCCTTACCTGCTTTCCCTCGGCCTCTGAGCAGCACTTTACCATTATTGTGCAGGATGGCTGGAAAACACTTCCCTTGGATCTACTTTTAGCCATTTAGCCTCCAGCCCAGTTTTACTGTCATTAAATCCAGCTTTCAGACAGCCAAATCAATCCCCGTGCTCCTCTCTCCCCACATGTGCTGTCTTTTCTTACAACCCAGTGTTTGGCATTTTAATTATCTTCTGTTGCCCTACACAAAAACCTGGAAAGTAAGCCTTACCTGGCACTGAAAAGGGAGATAGATTGTCCTGTTCATTTTCCTCCTCTTGGTTCACCACAGGGATGTTCCCATTTTCAATATTCTGATGTCTCCCATTCTGAAGTGGTTTGCTCGAGCCGTTGGCAGATTGGATTAACCGCTGACGCTGCACAGTGTCAAAGACAAAACTGCCATAGTTTGGAAAATATTGGTTTTGTTAAATTTGAGTTTTGCTGTCTATCCAGCCCCAGTGACGTAAGCTGTGATATTTCTCCACAAAGCCTTCCTTCCAGTCAGCAACAAACAAATCTGTCTATGGCCTACCTGTCAGGCGACGGCGAGCATTGACCATCCACCTCAAAATTACCGGCAGGAGTTTTTCAAGCCACGATGAAGAAAGTTGTCATATCTGTTCTTCCACACCATGTTTTAGTAAGTGGTGTTATTCTGAAGAACTTCTCACTCTACAGTTCCCATTCAAACCAGCAACAGCACCATAACCTAGTGGTAACACTCAACACATTTCCACACTAATAGACTTGGTTTATGAATGACTCGTTACCCAGGATCTCTCCTACTCAGGCCCCACTCCTTTCCCTCCTTCTCATTGCCATTCCTTGAGGTAAATGTAAAGGTCCTACTTAAAATTTCAAAAGCAAGACTAACCCCTGTTGCCCTTGTCTGAGTAGATACTTTCATGAAGCTCATAACTGCCCCTGCAGACATGTATAAGATGGCTATAGTTCCAAAACATAGTACAACAATTACAAGGATAGGTTTTAAACATCGGTATATGTACCCATTAATACACTGGAGAATGTGAGATTTAACAGTGATTTCCTACTTTTATAAAAAAAGAAATATTTTAGTTTGTTAGATGAGATAATGCAGGGTTAGTAAGTGTTCTCTTTTTTATGACAAATTGTTGCAACTTCCTAAAAAGTGCTCTGAAATGCCTTGAAAAACAAAGTAACTGCACAACACACACAAAAAAATTTGAAACTAGTATTAATACACCGTAATTAAAAAGAGAGGAAACTCATATCTGAATACTTTGCAAAAGTTTGGCAGTAAGAACACATAAGAACATAGAACCAAAATACTCTGGTTTAGAGAATGGTCTTTGCAGACACTGAACTAGCAAGTATCAGCTCTCTGTGCACATACCCATTAAGAAAGATGTTTCTGATCAATGAATTGCTTTCAAAGCAGAACTTTTACAGAGTCAACTGCTGCTACGTGCCTTATCTGATCTTCTGCTCTTAACTGTATGCCACCAAGCCGACTTCCTAACAAGCATTTCACCGTTTTACTGTTAAATTGGACTTTTGTTACAAATGTATTAGTGTTGCTTTCTTTCATTGGGGTATTCACAGTCCTGGGTAGACACCTCAACTGTGTTACAATGTTCAAATTCTAGGAGCTTGCTAAAGCTTGCATTTCCTAAACTACTGAAATCAATTTATTTGTCAGAGTAAAAAGCTCTCGTATTTGGCACTGTAGGGAGCAAAGGATAAAATCCCGCCTCCATAGAAGCCAAGGTTGACAGGCCAAAGATTTCACCTCAGGTACTTGATACAAGCTCAGAACAGCATCATTTGGCCAGTCCTGTCACTTCAGCTGTAGGCTATGAAAGAAGCAATATATGGTGGTGACAATACATGAAGTAAGAGTTAACGGAAACTGTCCAGGGCAAATTCCACTCATGAAAGTATTTTGGTCCATTTTCATTTTGAGCTGAGGACTACACTGAAGACTAAAGAGGCAAGCAAATATCTTATGTGATCCTGATGTGCTGCTAATATAAGAGCAGTTCTTACAGATTTTTGGTTGCCCTGTCCATTATCCTTTCTTAGTTTGACCACTGTTGTAATGATCAAAACCAATTCTTCTGCTGCAGATAAAATCCAAATGTGCACACATACACACACACACATACACACTGAAACAAACGTCTTCTGGCAGGGAGATAAGGGAGTCCTTCCTTGGTGACTGTCCTCCCATTAAGACAGGCATTCATCACCAATTGGGAATCCATCTTCAAATCTGCTGTGGCATAGCTTCTAGAGAAAGACACAGCTCTAGCCCATCCCTAGGAACATGGGAGAATCTGAATTCCAAAATCACTATGAGCATGGCTCTTTGGCAACCCCTCTGCCTCACAGTCATTTATTGTTTTCTTAATGAACCTACCTCATTAATGATGAGTCGGCTTGCCATCCGCATTCTGGTGCGTGGTCCAAACTTATTTGTAATCATAATCCGTAATCCAGCTTCAGGGAACCGGTATTTGGGGGGACTGGAGCAGATGATCTCATCCACCATCACAACACTGTTTCTGCCATACTGCTGCATCCCCTTCACTAATGATCACAATGGACAGAGTCAGTTGTGGAATTGATCTTACCATGCTTCCCATCACCCAGAGTCATTCTTTTCAGGTGCAGGTGGGGATAATATTCATCTGAATACTTGAATTTTCAAGTGACTTTCCTATAATATTTCTGCAGCCTGGTGAATCTGCTCATCAGTTGTGCACTTCAGTCAGATCACATGCTGAAAAGGGATTTCACTCTGCTAAGGTAGCCACCAACCCACTCTCAGGTGAGTGGGAGCTGTTTTTCCTCATGCTGTAGTACCAGTTTTCTTTGCTTATGTCCCACTACAGTTTTGTAAGCCTTCTCTAAAAGCACTTGCACTGTGGCAGTGTAGACAGCGCCCCTGAAACCTCTAAAGCTATCCCACTAGGATCAAGGAGCTGCACATCCAGAAGTCCCTAATGTTGTGCCCACTCCTTTTACAAATCTTCACTTTACCTTCACAGAATAGTATCAGTATCTCTAACATGACGAGATTTGAAATAATGCAAAACAACAATTGTCAAGAACAAATGTATGTTATAAGTAAGCCTTTGTTAATATAAAGGAACTTGTACCAAGGTTAAGAGGTTTATTCTACCGTGTTAAGAACACAGAGAGACAAAATTACATTGGGAATCAACACAAGTACAGGCAACGACTTTAAGAGCTCAACAACAGACCAATATTCTCACAAATGCTACAGACTACACATAGCAAGCAGAGCAAGGCTCAGCAGACAGGAGACGTACCCATGTGGTGTTAGAAAGCAGGGCAGGAAATAATGCATATGACTGTAATAAATATTATTTATTTATATATATATATATAAAAATATTAATAATATGTATGGGAAAAAAACCCAACAAAATTATTTCTTGCTTGTTTTCTGCTTTGCTTAGCTTGGCTTCACCCTCCCAGTCCCCTTTTGCATTAAGTTACTTACATTAAGAAGAGGAAGAGAATTTAGGAGGTAGAAGTGAAAGATAATTATTAGTGCATGGTTCCAGTCAGGAAGCAAAGGAAATCTAAGAAAACATTCAACTCAAACAACGGAATTAAAATGGACCTGTTCTAAACACACAGAAATCTATATTGTTATTTTCTTGCATTGTTACCATGTTGAAATACTTTAAAAATATTTTCAGGAAGAAAACTGGATCCATGCATGCATGTAAATCCCATCATGCAAAAGAGGCTTTGCAGTCTCAAGCATCTTCTAACACATTTGAAGTTGAAGAAATATATCCTTCCATTATTGTTCAACAAGAAAAACCTAGCAAGCCTGTAAATCACCAGTAAACAGCTATATCTTTTACCCTGTGGCATTTGAGCGTCTTGCTTTGTTTCACTAAAATGAGTTTTCAATGACTACACCAGGGTCACCTGAAGTGTCATAAAGAGATCTTGGGTTTCATAAAGAAATATGCCTTACTCAAAGAATCCACCTGGTAGTCTTGTTTTGCAGCTTAGAATCTCTAATGGAGAATAGAACTAGTAGCAGTTTTGCATTTGGTAAACACAAAGCAGCAATTATCCTCCCCCTGCCCGGACATCTAAAACAAATTAACCTTGCTGAGTACCGTAGCTGATGACGCAAATAAGGAGCACATCCATTCCAATGACTTTTACAGTTAGGAGTAGCAGTTTTTCTATGAAGGAATATATAGCCAGACAAGATTCCTACGAACCAATCCCCATAGAAGAGGCTACCTGGGAACCAATCCTAGAGAAGACGACTCAACCAGAGTGGCTTAACATTTGCTTTAGCTAGACAAAGAAAAAGAAATGGTTGACAGCAATCCTGGTAAGGCCAAAAGGCCAGATATCTTTTGAACAGTTTCACTGGATTAACTGCTCTCAAGTGAGTTTCTCCAGTGAAGTCTCCAAAGTGCATCTGTATTTACATTGTCATGAAAAACATGGGGGCGCTGCAGTTGTGCTGGAACTGTTTCAATGAGGACTAAGGAGACAGTGACCAAATATACTCAGCTTTGATGAAATACCATGATAAAAGACCCAGAACTCATGTAGAATACATCACTATAAATATGTATAACTAACTGCAGCTGTTTTGACTTATTGCAGCACATCGGTCTTACATTTTCATAACATTTCTTCAGTCTCACTCCATATGCCCCTAACATACATACCTTTGCCCCATATGGTATAAACAGGGTCCACCTAAAAATTGCAAAAATGGTTTTCATAAATGTGTGAGACATGGAAAAGTGTTTTTGTTTCTCCTTTGCGATACTCCTTAGAAAAATATCTTCTGAAAACAGCTTTTCCTTTTAACAAACTACCTAAACTTCCTGCTCACTGCAAAGGGTCGTCACCAACAACCTTGTCAAAATCAACAGAAAGCTTCTTGCTGACTTTAGCTGACTACTGGTCAGGATCTCGGAAAACCACTTTTTTTCAAGTTTCTGGTTTTAGGCAGGAATCGAACCATGCCACCTGGTGGAAATTTGGGTCAACATAATAAAAGCCACAGGCAGCGAGCCCCATGTTTGTACTTTTAAAATAGGAGTGCTATTCACGAAGTACAAATATTTCGCCTTCACCTGTGTGTGTAGAACTTGCCCTTGAAATTGAATTTATCCCATGGTGAAAAGCTCTTCTTTTTCCCTCTGAGACCTGAGTAATGGAAGCTTTTATATTGTACCATTTGAAGCTCTTAAAAGTAATAAAACTTAGAAGCACAAAAGAGCTGTGCAGCATGTGCACCCTGAGCAACAGACTAACCATCCTTGGCAGGAAGAAAGCTCCTCACCCAAAGCAACTGATATTTTTGGGGAAGTAATCAGACTTTCCTCCTGTGGAAAATCAGATTGTTAGACCTAGACCTTGGTGAAGCCAAGGGAGTTTTTTTGGTGGATCCTGAAACTTGCTAACCACTGGCTGGAGGTAAGGCAGATGCCTGCTCTAGTTCTCTCCCCTGCTACTAGCAGTGCTCCTGTTTTGGCAAGTGGCTGGTGCTGGTGCAGCTCAGCTTATGAAGCCACCCAAGTGTCAAATAACAAGGAGTCACTGACAGGTCATGGCATATTTTGACTCAACAGGAGGGAGATGCAACAGGCAGCCATGCGATGGTTTTCTAGGACAGCTTCTTGACACGTAAAGCACCCATCTACAAAGCAGTTCGGCTAACACTGCCATCCTCCTCTCCCATTGCTCACTTCAAACCCTGTCACCTCCTTAATCTCTTCTTCATCTCCTCCCTCATCCCAGGTAGGTTTGCCTGTGCTAATATCTACACTCTCATGCTTTGAACAATGGTCCCTCCAATGCAGCATGTAGTAATGTAATGGGTGCTGGAGAAGGCAAAGGGAATCTGACTGAAACTGCAGTTTCAGTGCATCTTTGAGGGAAATAAGAAAAAATTTGCTGTGGACAGTTGCTAGTGGAGACACCATTCTCAGGAGTACAGGTTTTTATTAGCTTTCTTGCTCCTTTTCCTAAAAGTTCTGCATGTTCTTCACAAGCATTAAATAATCTTCACATTTCCTGAAAGGGAAATAGGTGGACTCTGATAGCTCTCTGTGCTATCATCACTTTTACCACACAGTGGCTAGAGAGGACGCACCAGTGCTATTTAACATCTTTGTTGCTGACATGGATGTTGGGATTGAGTGCACCGTCAGCAAGTTTGCCAACAACACCAACCTGTGTGGTATGGTTGACACACCTGAGGGACAGGATGCCATCCAGAGGGACCTGGACAGGCTCGAGAAGTGGGTCCATGTGAACCTCATGAGGTTAAACAAGGCCAAGGGACAAGGCCAAGGGCAGGGTCAGGCAAACCCCCAGTATCAATACAGGCTGGGGGATGAAGGGATGGAGAAGCCCTGCCAAGAAGGACTTGGGGGTACTGGTGGATGAAAAGCTCTACATGAGCTGACAATGTGCGCTCACAGCCCAGAGAGCCAACTGCATCCTGGGCTGCATTAAAAAGCAGTGTGGCCAGCAGGGCGAGGGAGGGGATTCTGCCCCTCTACTCTGCTCTCGTGAGACCCCACCTGGAGTACTGCGCCCAGCTCTGGAGTCCTCAACATAAGAAGGACATGGACCTGTTGGAGCGGGTCTAGAAGAGGGCAACAAAGATGATCAGAGCACCTCTCCTATGAGGACAGGCTGAGAGAGTTAGCGTTGTTCAGCCTGGAGAAGAGAAGACTCAGGGGAGACCTTATAGCAGCTTTCCAGTATCTGAAAGGGGCCTACAGGAAAGCTGGAGAGGGAATTTTTACAAGGACATATATTGATAGGACAAGGGGGAACGGCTTCGAAGTGGAAGAGGGGAGATTTCGATTAGATATTAGGAAGAAATTTTTCACTATGAGGGTGGTGAGGCACTGGAACAAATTGCCCAGGGATGTTGTGGAGGCCCCATGCCTGGAGTTGCTCAAGGCCAGGTTGGAGGAGGATACCCTAGGACGTATCCTCTGAACCTTGTATTTATGTACCTCCACATCCAAGTGACAGACTTCACTATATCATAGTTAATGTTCACAAAAATTAATTGTAAAATGAGATCAAAGAATTTCAAAGACATCTCCATTTAATTATGCTACAATGTCCTATGAGAAGTAATTTTAAATCTCTGTTAAATTATGTCTAAACATAGTTTGACATCTGAGACCAGAATATCAGTGTGCTGTCATTGCATAAACCTGCAGTAAGTGACAGCACCTTGAAGAGATCCCAGCCTAAACACTAAAAGCAGAAAAGAGTGGTCTTCTCTGAGCCTGCCCTGAATTCCATTACATCAGGACCTTTCCAAATGCTACCTACACTGCTGCTCAGCTCAGTCTCCTAGAATGGGAGATGTCTGCAAAGAATAAAGCAAGAAGACCTCACCCATTAAGAGTAGCCCAAGAGCTCACTAAATTATATGGTTTGTGCTTTGAAGGTAGGAATGATTTTGCTCTACAGAGAAAAGAGGGAATGGAAGAGAAGAGGGTAAGACAATGGTAAAAACAGGCTTACAAAAAAGCCCCAAATACCCAGGCATATGTGCTTACCTTCAGTACCAGAAGCTGGGTATCATCTTCTTCCCCTTTATGACAAAGACACGGACAGCAAAGAACCTGCATTTCTCAATTTTACATATGTGCTTGGCAAAGTATCCAGACCTATTTAGGCATATAAAAGCCAGTCTTCTGAGGATCTGAACTCAACATGTAATCCCTCTTGCCCACTGATCTGCCCATGTCCTTTCCTTCAACACCCAAGTCTCAGTTCCAATCTAATTTTTGAAGTGAAAATTACCTTCTTCCTGGCAAAAAAAAATACTTCTTTCACAGTGTTGTAGCTCATCACTGAACAGGAGATCAGAAGGGAGCAAAATTGCCAATGTGCAAAGCAGCTTGTTTTCAGAATATCAAAAAAAAAATTTGGTTGGTTTTTTTCTATCCGGCAGTCTGACTGCTGAGTTGTCAAGTTAACCCAATAAAAATTCCTGCTTACAATTGAACAGTAACTGTTTCGATTGCATTAAAGAAAAAAAAAAAAGGATATCCTGTGAACTACTTCTTTCCAAGTCCTGTCTGCTCAGCCTTACCTTTGCATAGTAATGGAATGGACGGGTCATCACAACTAGAGGTATAACATTTATTACCATCTTCCATCTCATTGTTGACTGTGTCACCATTTCCGACATTCTTGCTTTTAAGGCTAAAGAAACTTTGCATCCTCGCATTGTACCTGAAAGTGCAAAGGAAAGGTCTGAAAATGTTGGATTGTTGCGTTTCCTCATCAAAATTTTAAGCGTCTGAGACCAACTTATGCAAGTGAGCAGTAAAGCCTAGATGCATGTTCTCTGACAACCGACAGGAAGTTAAGAGAAAGGACCATCCAATTCAGTGGCAAGCTGATGGGAGAGCAAGGGCTGCACCTCTCTCATGAGATACAGCAAATTGCAAAAGGGCACTAGAGCAGATTTAGTGAAGGTAAAACACTGGAGCTGTGGAGCTGTACAATGGCTTCTTTCCTCCTGCATCAGCTCGCAATTCACCTCACTGTTTCTCTCAGTACTGTGTTCCCCATGGCAGGTGACTGAGTATTTCTGGCCCCGTTGACCATACCCTTCTAAAGAAAGAACGCATCTATAGCACTAGGGTGTGATCTAAGAGGGCTGTCGATGAACTCTCCTAAGACCCGATGTAGGAGAAAAGGGCGGCTGAAGTTCCAAAAGAGGTAATTTGTGAGGGGAAGGCACCAAGGGGTAAGTCTAAGCAACTTTCAGTAGAAGGGTGAACTCACAGACCCTAGCAGTAAGTCAGAGGCAGTGACACTACAGAAGAAGGATGTCAGTATACAATCTGGTATGACATGGTCTGAAGATCAATACACGCTTAGTAGCCTGTCTAACGTTCCTCGATCTTGCTCTTCAGAGATTACAAAATACGTGTAATAACTGACATGCTGTGTGCTTACAATCCAGAGTACCCAGTGGACTTTTTCATGTATCTTTGTATAAATGACATTTTCTCTCAACTATTTCTGAAATTTACTTTAGCTCAGTGCACTATGAAAAGGATTTATGAAAATATTTGCTGATGACTGAGCACAAATTTAAAGCGAAACTGATTAAGCATAAAAAAGCAAGGGATCTTACACAGAAACATGACTGTCTGTATTGTCCCCAGCAGGAAGGCCGAGGACAAAACCACACCAAAAGAGTGACGGTCAATTAACACCTAAAGAGCATACGGAGGAGAAAAGCACTTACTTCATGATAAGTATGTAGAATGAATACATAATGATGAGTACAAGGCTTTCCCACCTCAAAGAGACAAAAAAAGTATTAAAGGCCATTCAAACAGCTGTATGCTTTACAAGTTTTACGTAGGAGTGTGCATTAAATATCCAGTACAAGTCACATTTGCGTACACAGGATTCACGTCATTAAGATTTGATGGTGTCTCAGCAGAACGGGAGGGAAGCAGACTCTCATGTTCCAATAAACACGCAAATAAAATGTAATGCATACATTTCAGAAATGTGCTATGCAGACTGAAACCATAGCTACCCTCTGAGGGTCATAATGCCAGGGCCTTTTGTCGTTTCAGTGCTGAAGCACAGGCCAGGCACCCTGAGAGGATGCTTATGATCTTCCACTAGGATCCCACCTTGGACTGTTCTTTGGGGCACCCAGCATCCCCATAAATGTTACCAGCCAGATTCAGAGCAGCAGAACTTTGGTTACCCTCTCCGCACATGTGAGTCTTCAGGCTTTACATAACAGCCTATTTACTTTGTCAATGTTTCCCTTTCCGGGGTCTTAAATTTTCTTTTAGTTTTCCCTGATCATCATAAAAAATATAACCAAAGAAAATACACAGGATTTCCTAGGTGTCAAATCCAGCTCATACTCTCAGTGTGCATGAATGAAAGCTAATTACACTGCAACTCTATTTACTGATCAGTCTCATGGCAAATACGGGACTGCAGGGAATAATTTACACAACTTACCATTCTATTTTCTCATCATATATGAACTAGAAGAAGGGAAAAAAAAAACACCACACACATAAATTGACCATTTCTCTGATCTATCTTGAAAAACAGTCATATTTATTTAATAAATATCAGTCATATCTAGCCAGAAGCTACTCAAGTTTTGACCCTTTCTAAGCAGAACTTTCACTGTATGGACTGTACTCCTCACAAAGCACAAACCTTGTGACCAAGGCTTGGATCCCTCTTGGTGATTGTTACAAATACTATTTAGTAAAACAGTGTGAGCATGTGCAGACAGACAGGTATTTACACACGTACCCACACGCTGTGCTATGTCAAAGACAGCGAAGTCATGTATTCTGAAGAGACCTACCTCTGAGTCCTGTTAACAGCTAGACCAGTTTTAGCAGGAAAGGCAACCATTTTACTTCTGCTCTTAGGCCAAGTGGTTATACACATTTTACTCCACCCTATGTAACTCCTGTAACTAAAGGGGCAGCTAGTGATCCGTATTTACTACAAAACAAACTAAGCGGATTCTTCCCTTCCTTGCTGCCAGACAAGGAAATGCATCCATTCAGGAACTACTACACTGCTCTAGTTGTATCTCACCTGTGCTCTATTTAGAACAATTTACCCAGAATCTGCAAAATAAAATTACTGTGTAGAAGCAAGAAACAGCCTACCCTATTTAAAATAGAGGTGCAACTCAAAATTTTTCATTTGCACAATGAGCAGTCCCCTAGGTCAGAAGAGAGCGCTAACTGCACTGTTTAAGAGGAGCCTGCTACCCCGCAGAACCTTACAGACTGTAGGTACAAACCGAATGGACACTGACGGACATGATGGACATGTATTCTGTGGGGTTCTCTGAAGCTTTCATATTTGGACCATATTGTGGAGCTCACTTCCAGCTGTCACTAGAACTAGCTAGGAAAAGAATTGTTTACTAGTGTATATCAATGGTTAGAAGACTGGTTCTCCAAAAATTCAAGCAACGAAACACGTAATTGGTAAGAGAACTACTTACAACAATAAGTATGATCACAGATATCGTGTAGTACGCAGAGTCCCGGAACACAGCCCACTGGGTGAGACGAACCACCTGAAAAACACCACACCTTCAGCCAACAAAAATAAGGGATTTTAAAGACAAAACATAGGCCTTCATCTTGCAATCACTTAGGTGTGTGAGCAGAATTATTATTAGCAACGATTCTGGAACCAGTCACAGTTTATGCTAACAGGAAGACATATCAGTCTGTTAGACAATGGATCTATAATAACCCAATACTAAAAATCATATAGAAACTTCCATTAATGAAATATATTTTTAACTAATGATATTTTAATTGGCCATAATTTCAATTGTAAAGTATAATTCATTGTACTGCAGAAAATCAATGGTTCCCACTTCATTATAGTTGTGGATATATCGGACTTAATACCTGAAAAAATATGATACAGTCTAACCACCTAGTGAGTAGATGGAGCAAATCTCATGCTTGTGTTCTAAATTCTTTGATCACCACCAGTACCAGGAAGGATTAGCAGATGCCACTGATACAGTTGACTGTGAACACAGTATTGTATGAAGAGGAACCAGTCTCCTCTGTATGCAGAGTGCTGAAACTACACCTATTTGTAAACGATTTGTAAATTCTTTCCAACATTTGACATTTTTCACAAAGCCAGCTCTTTTTTTTTTTTTTTTAACTAAGCTCCTTTTTTTTTTTTTTTATATTTTCTCATGGAAACCCCTGAATTGTAAATAATTGAACTCCATAAAGATATGAACTCCATACTTACTCCATAAGTATCTTACTAACCTGTCCTGCAAACAGTCCACAGACACGCCCACAGACACCGACAATGCAGAGGATGTTGAAAACTGCTAAACCGACGATGGTCCCTACTCCTACATCTCCATGAGTGATAAATACTCCTGCAGAGGGAGCAAAACATGCATTATTATCTCTGTTGTTTCATTTTAGGTCACAGGCAATTACTTAGAACATGCACTACCTGAGAACAAGAGACAATTTGAATGTTTAACCAAAACACGTTTCATACTAAATGCTCACTTCTCTGTGGAATATTTTGTGCTTTTAGTCTAGCTAGCAGCTCCCCATTTTTGGCTTAACATCTCCACATATATATTTTTATTAAAAGTAAATGATTTCTTTGCCAGTTAGTTCAACAGTAAGTCCTGTATTTCACAGCTTGGTTGTTAGTGGTACAGTAATCCATTTAAATGAGTATATAAACCATCTCCAGTCACATCAGGAGCATGGAATTTATTTCAAACAGTATAATAAAGCACAAAAACCTTTCTCCCAGGTATTTAATATTTAGTGTGCTCTTCCTTGCAATGTCTCATGGGAGTAAGAGATTCTTCCCGAAAAAAATGATAGCCACTTTGGGTGCAGTAACGTGTGCCTTCTGACTCGAACAGACAACAGGATTCAGAATCAACCTGTTCTAATACCAACTTTTTACTGAAGCCACATATGCCTCAGATCTGTAACATAATTGTATCAGAATGACAAAAATTAATGGCTGGAGTGTACCTCCAGGGATTATCTAACGTAGCCTGCAGCGCTGAGGCAGAACCAAAGACAACGTGAATGTACTACAGAGCTGTATCTACTTGTACTTTAAATCTTTCACTAAAGGGAGCCTTAAAGGCTTACACTCGCTGCTTTTAATAAGTTGCACGTGAAGTTATAGCACATTCATTTAGACTGTATTTCCCTAAAGTTGGTAAAAACGTCAGTCGGGATAGTAGCAGAAAGCCTACTAAGGCTTTACTGAAGACTTCTTTATCAAATTTAAGCCACTGTAGTGCTAGAAATCTACAAACTAGTTGCCATTACTGAAACTTGGTGGGACAAATCCCAGGACTGAAGTGTGGCTATGGATGGCTACAGGCTGTTCAGAAGGGACAGGTGAGGAAGGAGCGGTGGAGGTGTTGCCCTCTACATCAAGAAATGAAGAGAGTGTGAAGAGCTGCCTCTGAAGGATAGCGACAAGCAGGCTGAAAGCCTATGGGTAAGAATTAGAGACTGGGGCGACAAAGGGAACCTTGTGGTTGGTGTCTACTACAGGCTGCCTGATCAAGGAGAGCCTATATGCAAGCCTTCTTACTCCAGCTATAGGAGGCAGTGCGCTTGCAGGCTCTCGTCCTGCTGGGGGACTTCAACCATCCTGACATTTCCTGGAAAAGTAGCACAGTGAGTGTAGGCAATCCAGGAAACTCTTGGAGTGCACTGAAGATAACTTCTTAAGCCAGGTAATAGCCAGCCCCACCAGAAGAGATGTGATACTGGACCTGATGGTTACCAAAGCAAGTGAGCTAATTGGTGCAGAATTCTGTGAATTCTGTGAATTCTGTGAATTCTGTGACTGCAGTGACCGTGCACTGCTGGAGTTCACATACCTAAGGGATGCGGGTCAGGTGAAGAGTAAAGTCAGGACCCTGAATTTTAGGAAAGCAAAATTCCAGCTCTTCAAGGAGTTAGTCAATAGGACTCCCTGGGAAACTGCCCTCAGGGACAAGGGAGCAGAACAGGGCTGGCAGATCTTTAAGGATGCTTTCCACAGAGCGTAAGAGCTCTCAATCCCCAGGTGTATGAAATCAGGAAAGGAGGGCAAGAGACCAGCATGGCTGCGTCAAGACCTGCTGGTCAAACCAAAGGGCAAGAAGGAAATGCACAGGCAGTGGAAGAAGGGACAGGTGTCCTGGGAAGAGTATAGGGACACTGCCTGGTTGTGTAGGGATGGGGTCAAGAAGGCCAAGGTGCATCTCCAGCTGAACTTGGCAAGGGATGCAAAGAGTAATAAGAAGGGCTTCTACAGGCATGTTAGCCAGAAAAGGAAGGTCAAAGAAAGCGTACACCACCACCACCCCCCCCCGCCCGCAATGAGCAAGACTGGCAAACTGGTAACAACGGACGAGAAGAAACCTGAGGTACTCAACAACTTTTTTGCCTTGGTCTTCACCAGCAAACTCTCTTCCCATACCTCTCAAGTGGATGGACCACAAGACAGGGACTGGGGGAGAAAAGTCCCTCCCACTGTAAGAGAAGATCAGGTTCATCACCACCTGAGGCACCTGAACATACAGAAGTTTATGGGAGCTGAGGAGATGCATCCCCAAGTCCAGAAGGAACTGGCTGATGTCATTGCCAAGCCACTCTCCATGATATTTGAAAAGTCATGGCAGTCAGGTGAAGCCCCCGGTGACTAAAAAAAGGGAAACATTGCACCCATTTTTTAAAAGGGTAGAAAGGAGGATCCTGGGAACTACAGACCTGTCAGCCTCACCTCTGTGCCTGGAAAGATCATGGAAGAGTTCCTCCTAGAAGCTATGCTAAGGCACATGGAGGACAGAGAGGTGATTCAAGACAGCCAGCATGGCTTCACCAAGGGCAAGTCCTGCCTGACGAACCTAGTGGCCTTCTATGATGGAGTGACTACATCAGTGAACAAGGGAAAAGCTACAGATGTCGTCTATCCAGACTTCTATAAGGCCTTTGACATGGTCACACACAACATCCTTCTCTCTAAATTGGAGAGATATGGATTTGATGGGTGGACTGTTCAGTGGATGAGGAATTGGTTGGATGGGTGCAACCAGAGGGTAGCAGTCAATGGTTCGATGTCCAACTGGAGACCAGTGACAAGCGGCAATCCTCAGGGGTCAAACGTGTGCTGTTTAACATCTTTGTTAGTGCCATGGATGTTGGGATTGAGTGCACCCTCAGGAAGTTTGCCAATGACACTAAGTTGTGTGGAACGGTCAACACGTTGGAGGGAAGGGATGCCAGTCAGAGGGACCTGGACAGGCCTGAGATGTGGGCCTGTGTGAACCTCATGAGGTTCAACGAGGCCAAGTGCAAGGTCCTGCACATGGGTTGGGGCAATCCCAAGTGCAAATACAGGCTGGAGGATGAAGGCGTTGAGAGTAGCCCTGAGGAGGAGGACTTGGAGATGTTGGTTGATGAGAAGCTCAACGTGAGCTGGCAATGTGCGCTTGCAGCCCAGAAAGCAAACCATATGCTGGACTGCATCAAAAGCAGCGTGGCCAGCAGGGTGAGGGAGGGGATTCTGCCCCTCCGCTCCACTCTGGTGAGACCCCAGCTGGAATACTGCATCCAGCTCTGGAGCCCTCAGCACAGGAAAGACCTGTTGGAGTGGGTCCAGAGGAGGGCCACAAAGATGATCAGGGGGCTGAAGCACCTCTCCTATGAAGACTGGCTGAGAGAGCTGAGGTTGTTCAGCCTGGAGAAGAGAAGGCTTCAGGGACACCTTATTGAGGACTTTCAATAGTTAAAGAGGGCTTATTAGAAAGACGGCCCTTTTTAGTACGGTCTGTTGCAATAGGACAGGGGGTGACAGCTTTAAACTTTAAGAGGAAAGATTTAGACTAGATATAAGGAAGAAGTTTTTTACAATGAGAGTGGTGAAACAGTGGAACAGGTTGCCCAGAGAGGTGGTGGTAGATGCTCCATTCCTGGAAACATTCAAAGTCAGGTTGGATGGGGCTCTGACCAACTGGATCTAGTTGAAGGTGCCCCTGCTCACTGCAGGGGGTTGGACTAGATGACCTTTAAAGGTCCCTTCCAACCCAAATTATTCTAAGATTCTATGAATCTTAATAGGTACTACTTTTGCCATTTAGACCTCCTCTCTACAACAATAATGTTTAATGTTTCAGAGATTACTTCAAATAATTCTGTAAGTAATGCACACCATGTCCTTCTGGCTTTAACAGACCTGACTTATCTATACATTAATTTGTTCTTTTCCCATGTTCCCCGTTCTCCTACTTCCTTGCTAAAATTAATTCTCTTTATTTGTGAAGAAAGAAGCCAGAGAGGCATCAAATATCTCAAATTGTCTCTCAGGGGACTGCAATAAATCTCTTCTTTTACTTCCTGTGTTCAGAATCAGCCATTCCTCTCTGTGTTTTGAGAGGAGATTCACAGTTTCATGAGATATTTTGAGTAGTTAATTATACCATGAACCACAGACTAGCTGACAGCTGCAATTGCTGATTATAAATTGACAGAAGAATGGTAGCACTTTTGGATAGCTCTGCTTGATCTGCTGCTGATTTTTTAACAGCAGATCTCATAAAAGCTAGTGTGTGGGTTTCATACCTATAACAGATGCAAACAGTTCTGGAGTGGAGCTCCCTGCTGCCATGAATGTGGCTCCAGCAACATCTTCACTCAAATGTAGTTTCTGGAAGAAAAGCATTGGTAATTTCAGCACTGTTACTGTATTTACATTGCACAGTTCTACAGTTGCTAAGATAGAATCTCTTCATTTTCTGGCCACAGTGCTGTTAAAGCATGAACAGTCAGTATGACACAAAATTAGACACTGCCTTCTGAGAAGGTAAATATACTTTGGGCAAGTAAAATGTTTATACCCTAACTCAGTGAAGTGTCAGATAAAATTACCTACTTTTATATAACTGAATAGCCAGTTGCGGCTTACATGTAGCTGATTAGAGAAAAGCATCTCCATAGGTTCAAAAAGATCGTAAACATCTCAAATTATTTTCATTAACTTACTTTTGGAACTCTAAACACAATCATTCAAGAATTAAGGGCAATTCTTGGGGCTCATAAAATTTGAAAATAAAAATCCGTAAGAGAAAAATGTAACCTCTGTGAATAAATCTCACAAACAGCAGGCCTGATCCTGGCTTCACTTTACAACTGTGTTAATCAAAAGTGAGTCCACTGACACAGACAAAATTAGTCCAATTAGACACAGAGAGGCCTGTGTGCTGTAGACAGATCTATTTTTATGACAGTGTCTCTTAAGCTTTAATAGGATATAGATAACTTCTGAGTTCTCAGACCAGCAGAAACATGTGTAGCTCCACAAGTCAGCTGCATCAATTTAATACTGTCTGAAGATCCTTCCCTTGAACTATAAAGAAGGTTTTATGGAGGAGCTTTTTCCTTTGTGAGAGTCTCTAGACTCATCTTTAGCACCTTGTTTTTCTTCCAAGGATAGAAAAGTGATCAGTGACAGAAGGACCAGCACAGAAATCCTGTATTTTTCAGGCAGTGTGCAACACTTTGAGCTGATAAAAATGGCATCCTACAGGACTTGACAAAACATAAATACAAGCCCTTATTGTACCATTTGATTTATTGCCAATCATACTGTTGTAGGAGCTCAAACTTACGTGTGCTACCTGAATTCTTCTTGGCTATTTTAATGCTCAACAGAACATCAGACAAGAAGCAAAGATTTTATGAAGGATTCGTGACAACTTAATTGGTACAACCCAACTGGTACAACTTAAACATGGTGTATAAGGTGTATGCTGAGGACAGAACATCTGAAAAAGGGACAGAAAAGATCCCTATTGAGGATTTTACTATTTTTGGCCACCTCCCTTATTCTTCTATTTGTTCTTCTATTGATAAGTCTAAGTACACAGCTTGTACAACACTAATAGGAATTTAGTACATATATCCATAGGAAAATAGACTTTTTAACTAGCTACAGTAGTTTTTCAGAAAACGATCACACACGCTTTTGTTAAAAAGCAAAGGAGATGAGATGTTCATCTTGCCCTCAAAAAGGTATTAAAATCTGGTTTTGTATTTTGCATTCATTTTGTAGTAGTTCACCAAAGCCTTACCTAGCACAACATTTACATGCCAGGTATCCTACCCTGTCCTGATCAACTCGCTTAATTTGAATTAATTGAATGCAATTTTGCAGAGTCTTCTCAGCAACTGTGTAAAGGAATTACATTTATTTACTATTCTTTGCATGTAACAGGTATTCTGGTTCCATATCAAACCAAGTTATGTACTTTTCTCATGCATTCTCCCTTTTCTCCACTTTATGCTAGGACCACATACACTTGCTTTCTCCTTGCTGATACAGTGGTAGCTGTGCAATAAAATTTGCATAGCCAACACATTAATTTATTTATGTATCATTTCTGTTCACAAGTGACTTTTTAAACTGGGAGTACAATAATAAACACAACGCACCCATATGCCATATCCACCCAAGCTATGTCCCGCAGGTATTTAAGAGTGGGTTTTGCCATCTGATCTGATTAATCTTTCATTTTTTCTCCTTGAGCGTGGCCAGGGGGATCAATGTGCCCAGACCACAGGTTCATTTTTTGAAGGAAAGCTCAAATCATTTGAAAAGGACTGAGGCCAAAAAGGTGACAGGAATGAACTCCAAACAACAATGGCACAAAATATTTGATTCTATAATACTCTCTAAATAAATTTCCAAAAAAGGAATAAAGTTCTTTAACATACCTCACAAATTTTCTCTAAGGATGGAACAAAGAAGTCATCACATACTATAGCCAAAGCATAGAACATATAAAGAGCCTGTAAAAAAAGTAAATTCAGGAAATACTTCAGATTTTTCCCGTACATGGGAAGAGGAAAGAAGGTAATACTTTATTTATTCAGACTAGTGGAAATATATAGCTCCATTTTTTATTCCATACCAAATATAAATCACTCTGCTGATCAATATATGGCATAAAAATAAGATTCTTGAATGTAAGATTAAGTTTAGGACAAGAATGCTTGCCAGACCCTAAAATATGAAAGGCACGACAGTTTGACAGAATAGGGTGCCGCAACAGATTTCACATAAAAGAAAGTAATGGGCAAGGCTTACAGAGTTACGTAGTCATCAGCTATATTTTCAATTCATTATCGGACCAAGTAATTAAATAGAAAGTAACACTATGTTGATCAACAATACTCAAGAAATAATCACACGTGGAAATAAGCAGACCCTGACCACGGCTCACTGCACCAAACCTCTCAGGAATGACGCTGGTTCCCTGCATACATGTCATTCTCCCACTTTCTTATGTGGCTTTATCTGCTGTGCTCAGGCAGTGGGCCTAATCCTGCTGTTGTCTATGATACACAACTCCGTTTTACTTTACTTTCCCTGAGCTGGCAATCGAAAACTGGAGTCCGCAGGCCTTACTTGTTTTGGGTTTTTCTACAATAAAATATAAAACTCCCCATGACATTTTCTATATTTCTTCAGGGCTGTTTTTTTTTTAATTACAATTGCATCTTTTGCATAGAGGCACAATAGGAAAGAAAGAGAATCAAGAATCTTCCACACCATCGTTGATGCATCAACAAAGAAATCCCAAATCCTGTTTATACAAGATGAAATAGAAACAAATACAAGTCTGTGATCCATGCAGCCAGGATGGATGTATAGGCACTGCAAATTCAGGCTTGCATCATTTTCTTAAATAAATCAGAATCATTTAGGTTGGAAAACACCCTTAGGATCATTGAGTTGAACCATTAACCTAACACTACCAAGTCCACCACTAAACCAGGTCCCTAAGAAGTTACCTTTTGAACATTTGTACCCATCTGGGCTTATTAGAAACACTGAAATCAAAGTATCAGAAACATGTTGATGTAGACAGAGCTTTATTTAGTAAGGCCATTAAGATGATTAACATCTTACAAGACAAAAGGAAAACAAAAATGAAGCACAGTAGAGAAAAACTTACGGCAATGATATGAAGCAGAACCCCTCCTTGCTGCCGTTCTTTATTTGTAAACACATCTTCAGGAAATTCATTAATGGCTGAAAGAGAAATATACTTTTTTAACAAAAAATTTACAGCATGTATAAACGGAAGACTGAAAAATACGGAGGCATCTGTAGAAATATATGATCAAACATGAGTGTATCTTCCAATTTCTTATGTTCTAGCTTGCCACTTCAGAATCTCTTTTCTGCTCTGTAGAAAAAACAGAGAACTGATACTTAGGTGTTATTAATTATCATCATTCCAGTGACTTAAACCAATCTCCACTGTACTATGAGTTTCACATTCTTAATGCCTTATTTTTACTATTGTCTCCTCTAAATATACTTCCAAAGTGATAGGCACAGGCACAAAAATTCATCCTGAAATAATATTCCTAGCTTTAGGTGTGTTTTGCCTGAAAAATTACACAATGGTCATACCCTTCCATCAGGTTCTTAACTACAAACCGTTATAGAGCTCCACAATCTTCCAAATTGCTTCACAAAGATTAAAGCAATTCCAAGTACTTTCTCCAGAAAGTGTACTATCTAAATCTGGCAAAGGAAGGAATGAGACAAAAATGGTAGGTGGATGATAGGAATGTGCAAAGACATGAGTTTGGGCATTATTTCTGGGTGACTGTGAAGTTGTGTGGAGCTCAGTTAAAGGATCTATGTTCCACACAAAGGCAACGGAGTGAAAAAAACGATTCCAGATGGTGGAAACAAAGACAGCAACTAAATCACAGGCCTGACAAAATATATGGGATAAAACCCATCCAGATTGACAAGACAGGCAGGGATAAAGATCTATGGTGCCTCAGACAGGAGTCTGGGAAATTTAAGGGTGAAAATTATTTCAGCCACTGGAATCCAAATGCACTGGAGTAATTAAATTACTATTCAGAAAGAGATGTTCCTTTCCGCAAGGAGTTGTAGATGTAGGTTGACAACAAGATAAGCTCGAGAAGGTTCTTATGAACTTACCATAATATACTGAAACTCAGGGAAAGAAACAGAAGGAATACATTATCATCTTCCCCATATCCAAGCCTTCCAGTTTAAAGAAATGCTTAAGAGCACAATATATGATATTTATGCTGTTCCATTTTCAATTTCAATGGCATTTTTTCTCAATCTCTCAATATAATTCTGCAAACAATAACCATGAACACAGAAACCAAGATCTTGAGGTATGGTTGATGTTTTGAGCTACTAAACTTCAAACACTCTAAACCAGCCTTATTTTCAGGCTTCTTTTCAGCCTTATTGTTGCACTGTATCTCTTTGAAGATTACACTTTTTAGAGTATCTTAAATTTGCATTACCTATAATCACCAAACACGCTTGAAAATCTTAGCTGCAGTGAGAGGATAATCTAGTTTCAAAGACCTGAATGACTTCTCATCTCCTCAGTCTTTGAGTTTTATATAAATACAAAAATGCCTCTTCTCATCTGTACTACACACACCTACATAGGTTGCATATGTCTACCTTGACAAAAACCTGAACAGTGTCTCCATGCAAAGTTGAAGATCCAATAGCTCTGTTTTTTCCTTAGTGCCCACTACCATAAATGTATTATTTTTGAATTAATACACTGGCAGCAGGCAGTATTTAAAACCTTGTATATAAATCATACCTTCCTTCCAAAAGTCAAACTTACCATTTTATGAAATCTCTCTAAATCCTCCAACCTAGTATTTGAAAGCCATTACAGTTTTGTTTAAAACTACTAAAAGTCTATAAAATATTTAGAATGAAATAAAAGTTCATCAGCAATTACTGGCTGCGATTCCTTTACTGATTTTCATTAGGCTTTTCTGTTACAACATCTTACTGTTGTAATCTGACTGGAACCAGCATCAGCACTTGGTGTGCTGAAAAGAGCTTTCCTAAGATCTAGGTGCATCTTTTCTTTAAAATCTCAGACAACAAAAACTATATAAATCTATACCAAATTTTGCTTAGGTACTCCTGAATGTGATTTCCTATGCCTAGGTTCTACTCCTGGTCCTTCTTCTGTAATCACCAGGAAAAATGAAAGCAATAGGGGATATAAATATATAAATGCACCAGGACAATAGCACAGTAATACCCAATCACTCATTGAATTATGGAACACCATTCAAGGGCATGCAGAGCACTTCAGTGTCTGAAGACCATCAGCACAGCAGTGTTTAGCAGGACTAGCGTCAAGAAAGTGGGTCTGGGTTGCTACAGAACTCCAGTCTTCAAGGGCCGTGATCTACACTGCAAAGAGATTTGTGACCTTATGAAACAGTCTGACGAAATAGCATTGCTATACAAATGCAAACCGCACCGTAAAAGACATTTGCCTATTGAGACAAACAAGTACTTCTAAAATCAAAATATGTGAATAAAACATCTTCTTTTCTGTTTGGTTTTCGTAACCGTTACCCTCAAACAATGAAAAGGATAGTGGAAATATACTGTAGTTTTGAGTTGACATTGTGCAGGATAAACCACAAACTATCAGTCAAGATGCAGCAATCTGCAATGCTTTCATCTACACATAAAGCTTTTAAGATGCCAACAGAACCTTATACGCATGTAACAGCCAAGCAGGTTCCCCACAGTAATATACTGCTATATACAGTAATAAGTAATATAATAAAATACAGTAATATCGTTCCCCCTGTGTAGCACATGTAGCAATCAGGGAGGAAGACACTTCTGGAATAATATTGGAATACCATCAAATTTAAGAACCTCTTGTCAGTTATGCTAGCTGCCAAACACAACATTTCTCAGAGGACTTATTCCCTACCCCATGAAATAAAGTACGTCAAAAAAATTAATCAGCACCCAAAGCATGCGGTTTTAAATAAATTCTCCCAATTAACAATTAATATTAAAGAAAATTATTAATAACTTAAAAAGCATTAAGGAGACTTCTTTGGGAGAACAGACCCAGAGGTACAGCTGCTGGCCTCTTACATGGTATGATAACATCACTGGCTAAAATACCATGCCCACACGGATAAATTTAGGACACGCATACTAGTTTTCTTATCGCATCTCCCATTTGTCGTCTGCCTCCTCCATCCAAGCCGTGGCTGTGAGAATACACGTATTCCAGCAACGCACTAGGAGAGCCGAGACCAGAGCCCTGGCCTGAGTCTCCAGCAATGATAAGGTCACCCTGCACGTGGGCTACATCCTTTCACACACCCTAATGCAAAGGTCTGCAGCTCCCATCACAGGTGCTTGTGCCAGGAGCACCATCCCCCTCGCTGCTACCGTATGGAGAGGGAACATGTCCCTGCCCCATAACTTAGCAAAATGGATGTGTCATCTGGGAAACTATTACTTACCTGGTAATCTCATTCAGTTGACTGTAAAATATTTCGCAGTGTAACATTAAAAATGCTTAAGTCAGAATAAACTGAAGTTTGAAGAAGCATGAATAAAAATCACTTTCTAATCTTTCTAATGTGACTTTACTTATTCGAAGTTAATACTAAATAGGAAATCAGGAGACCAGAAGATGTCAAAAGTAAGAGCCAGAAGTTAGAAGCCAGGGATCTGATAACCAAGCAAAAGCAAACCAGCTTCACTGCGAACCATCTTGCTTCATATGCAGTCTCCTGATGTAGTATTTATAATAAATAACTACTTGTAATAAATATCAGCAGAGGTAATTTTAAACGAATTAACGTGAAGACAGCTTTTCTCAAAGATACCGCTCCTCTCTACACAGAATTCACGGCATGCAATTGTTCCCACATACAGACACTACGAAATCATCTTTAAGTCAGGGAAATGAAGCAAGGCTCTCGAGCTTGGTAAGTAAGATTCTTTTTTTCTTAATGAAATGGGCACTTGGCAGTGAGTTCCAAGGCAAAGTTTAGAGTTTTTCAGTATAAGCATTTGCTGTCTTTATGGCTTTATAATCCAGATAAACATAGGTCTTGTATAACTGTCATCTATAAATTCTGTATACCTTATCTACAGGCACTGTTCCTTATTTACTCACTGTATCATGGTTTAATATTTTAAACAAAGATTTGTTTTTCTTACCTAGTGCAATGATAACCTGGTTGCTGAGGAAAAGGCTGTTTGCATTCCCAAGGCTCCTAGCTCAGGCCTGAGAATCAACATCACTTAACTGAGGGGGACAGTGGCCCTCCCTCATCTGTGTGAGCTGACCAAGGGTACAGGACATCATCATGGAGTTCGGGAAAGCGCCGTCTGCCCTCACAGTACAATCTGATGTGTGTGCACAGCGGGGCACTGCTCTGCTTCACACAGAGATATTTTCTGGTGTATGGGAGACAGAGCTAGCTGGCAGCCCGAGTGGGAGCCACGTCTCCTCAGTTTGTACTGAAAAGAGACAGAACAGATGGAAGAAGATGAAATGAAGAGCAGTACATTTAATGGGGCTAACCTTTGCCAAAAAAAGGAGAGGAACATATACCAATCATCTTAAAATCAGCTAGAAACAGAAATATTTATCCTGCTGGTACTGTTGCAAACCCGTGGCTCCTGCAGCTCATCTTATCAAGCACAGACTTTTTGAGGGGGAAGGGAGGGCACCAAGAAAGCCAAGTCGACATTGGAACTGTCATCCTTCTGCAGCTCGTTCCCTCTCCCCGATCATGACATGAGTGGGGAAACAAAAGCAGCTTATCCAGCCACGACTCGGAGGGGACACCACCACCTTTCTTCCCGAGTGACAGAAACAAAAAATCCATGATTATGCCATGACAGAAAGGATGATTCATCTTCGATAAAAAGCTCTGGCTGAGCTGTCTGTGGCTAAAGAGCTACACAAGGCATGCAAATAGCATGCCTCAGAACAGAATGTAATAGCAGCTGCACAGCTTAAGCTCTCTGCGTGGCTCCGGAGTGAAGATCTGGGATGCAGCAGCCGGGGTAACCCAGGCACACCAGTGACACCTGCCCAGACTTAGGCTGTTACCGGATTACTTCTGGGTACCATCAGAGCATTGTTCCCGTATGCCCTATCCATACTGTGACAGGCAGACTGCCAACGCAGCTAAGTTTCAAAATCTCCTAAGCCTGACAGAACATCTCAACAACCACGTGGATCTGTGGTTTTATAACCTGCCTCAACATGTGATTTCTTCACCTTATCAGCAGTTGATTTACTCACAGAGGCAACAAACATGCCAACTCTTAATACCTGCTAAGCATTCAAGCCTGTTAGAACTCTTTAATTTCTCTCCACAGGGAGAAGGGAGCTGTAGTTGTTTGAAAGGACAGACGCAATCGGCTCCACTCTGCCTTTGCAGGAAGGGGGTTAAGCAAATGATGTACACAGAAGCCCACTTCTCCTTTTAATGCCTGCATGTTCTTCCTCTGCCTTTGTTCCTCTGTCCCTTCAGACCCTTCCACATCTACAGACTGCGATACCCACCCCTTTGCCCTGGAATTCAGGGCTGTTGATCATCAGACTCACCCAGGGCAGAGGTATGAGGAGAAGGACAGACGGAAGGCAGAATCACATACTTCCACTTTTACGCCCTCTATAATCCTATTCACAAACCAGCTTGAATATTTCAAATTTGTGTCATTTGTTTAAGCAGTGCAAGCAGCTTTAGGCACCTCTGCACTTAGTGTGTTTCTGCTTATGCGCAATTCCCTTTTCACATCGCAGAGCCTCATCTTCCCCAGGCCTGGTCTTGCGCTCATGTACGTTTATTTGTGCCTCAGTGACAGCAAACAAACTCCTCACTGTGTGCAGGAATGTGCTTCTTTATACCTGTCAAGCAAATGCATGCATCCTCTCCTGGTGTCAGCAGTAAAATGTGAACAGTTTGTGCACCAAGAGTTGAACCCGCAACAGCCTTCATGGTACTGCAACTTACACTAATTCATAATTCTATAGTAATACAATCTGTTGGAAGATTTGAGTGAAAGTCAGAAAATCATCACTTCTACCAACCACGTCTCCCTGAATGCAGGGGTCCTGTATGGGCTGAGTTGCAACGAATGGGATAAGGATGTCTTAGAATCACCCTTGCCTTCAAAACATTTGTGGCTTTGGCCCATACGGTTCTTCAAAATCAGTGCAATGGGAAGATTTTTTACAGAAGGAAGGTTAGCCACTTCGAAAGCAACCTGATGGCAACGGGAGATATTCCTCCCATATTCTCTTTACTATCAATGTCAAGAGGGTCAGTCTCCTGTCACGCTTCACATCTTAGCTCAGGTGCTGAAGTGGTGACAGTCTCAGAAATGACTGCGGTGAGCTCAGTACAGGCAAACAGACGTGGAGGTGGTCTTGGGGAATGGCATAATACACTCGTCTGATCCTTATGCACAGCCTGGGCGTTGTGACCGCAATTGAGCACTTTAGAAGAGCAGCGACGCTTTTGCTCATAGAAAATATTGACTTGTTTTAGTTATGTATTCCAGTGTTAACAGTGGAAACCAAGTCAACCCAAAGGTCGCATTATCCCAGTGAAACTAGTTTAGTCATATATGAAATGTACCATATGAAAGTCCTCCTTCTTAATACTGCTTCCCAAATTACAAATAAATTTTAACAGTCATTAGAAAATCATAAATGTGCCATAGCACATTAAAGCTGTATTTTTTACAGAATTACAGAAAGTCTAAATAAATGAAAAAAAAAAAAAATCACACAAACCTCAAATTTTAAAATAACCCTTTCTAACACCACAAGCTAACATGCCCTTATCTCTGATTTGTCAGTGGATAAAAATGGTATACTTAGCAAGTGCTTTCGTACAGGAAAGCTGGTAACTTAAAAATCTTACAAAGAAGAAAAAAAAAGAACAATTGACTGATAATCCCGGGTGTCATCCGGAAAAAATAAGAATTACCAAGCTTTAAGCTCCCATTCCCATTAGACAGCTGTTTCCAGTTTTCTGTAGCAGGATGACATGTGGATTTTCCCTCAAACACTCAGTCCAGCTTCTGCTGGATACTAATCTAGGCACCAGTGTTAAAGCATATCAGGAATGGGCAATTCAAAGAAATGCACCCATTTACTTGAAAAATTCTGCAAGCGAATTCCTTTAGAGACAACTCTTGAGTAAACTGGTTTCATGGATTCTACCACCTGGACAGCAACAGAGCACCCGAATGAAGTGCAATGAAATGATGTGAAATACCACCCAACTTCTTTGAGAGACATTTGTGCATAAGTGTAATGCCATGTGATGCCAAAGATCAAGCTTTCTATTTCCAGGCAAAGTACCATATGGCAGGAGGCACAGTAAGCATCCTCCTCCATAGCCCTCACCTCACAAACAGTAGAATTATGAGCAAATTTTATCTCCGTGGTATATTAACTCAATTTGCATTGCACAACCAAAAGAGGACTGCCAAATGCGATTATCTGTGTAACAGTAAGTGGCAGCTTATGAAGCAAATAACTGACTCAACCCTAAACTATTAAATCCATTTAATATATGTAAAGGATGGTGTATTAATGAAATAGCTCTCCAAACTCTCCTTCCATCACTATGAAATTATGGAAATATCTATACAAGACTGGATTAGCTATAGTAAAAAGTAACATTAATACCTTATTAAACCCTGGACTTACATTTAGTTTCTTTTCTCTTTTACAAAATGAAAAGTATCTGCACTCAATTAAGACAATGTCAATCAATCAAATGAAAATACATTAACAATTATCTGCCAATGAAAATAAAATTGAAAAGTGTGATGAAATCTCATCTCCCAGTCAAGGGAATCAGTGATGACACAGGGATGCACAAGTACTGCAACATGGGGATGCATCGGCATATCAGAGTGCAGGATTTCATGTGTACTGGGCCTTGTGTTAATGGTTTTAAATGTCCTCAAGATAACTGTAAAAGGACACCAAGGTTTGGGATCATGGATGTTTTTTTCTCCCTGGCCTCCAGCTGATATATTCTCTAGAAGCTGCCTTTAAAGAGCTAGAGATCAAGAACCTCATGATGAGTTTTCTTTTCTCTCTGGCAACAGTTAGTTATTTCACATTATTTTCTCACATGGATAGCTCTTGCCTGATGCCTTCATACAGCTGTATCTCAACTTTAAGTAGCAGTTTCATAGAAGACAGCTGGAACCTGCCTGGAACACCTCTACCACAATCCAGGATTTCAGCACAACTACGAAACTGCAAAGTCCACTCAAATTAAGTAAGAATGAGGACATGACCATTTCTAAATCACTGCTGAACAGAGGTGTAATTACCAACACTTAATTTTATTACAGTCTAAGAACAACTTACATGAAAAGATTTTAATTCAGCGTAGTGCAACGCTCTACGTCTGGCTCCGTTTGACAGCTCTCCACTGTTCATGTGACATAAGCTGTTGGTCTCCGTGACCACTCACAGAATTTCTGAACTCTGCTGACATCTTCCATCATTACGGTACTAGTTTTCCACAAAGCGCATGTGTATTCTTCAAAACCCCACCCAAGGACACCAACCCTCTTATTTTACACCTCAGATCCCTAAACCAGGATACTAAAATGTTTTTTTACCTCCTCCTCTTTTTTTTACTTACGGTCTCATTCTGCCTCAGCTGTGTTTACACTGCTCTGAGCCAAGGTTGCCAAAGCAGTTCAAACATTAGCAGGGTCTAGCATTGGTGCGGCTTATTCGGACACGTTATTTCCCAGCTTAGGGGGAATAATATGGTTCATCCTCCACTCAGGACTGAATAATCATTGTGGAATAATGTTAAATTGTACTACCTCATGATTGGTCTGTGAATTAATCACAGGCACCAGTCACTAGTAAATACTTTTGTCTCCTACATGGAATTTCTCTCTGGTTTCTCACTTTGAGCTTCATACATTCCACCTCCCCTCTCTGCTTCACCTTTCTCTCATTTTTTTTTTCCTGAAAGATGGTTTCTATGGCCAACAGCCTCTCGTTTCATTCCAGGGAAGAAGCCCTTTGGCTATGTAGGGTTTTGGACTCAACCTGGCTGCGTCCTTTTTAAACACAGGTAGAAAGTGATGTCCCTGACAAGATCACTAGCTGACAGGAAAAAAGACGTCCATGACATCTGCAAGGGGATTTCACTACGAATCTATTAGTAAGCTGCATAGCCAGGGAGAATGACAGTCTGGTTTCAACACCAGAGGGCTTTCAAAATCAACCAGACAAGCTGTAGTATTTACTGAAAAGATTACAAATAGTGTAACGTAATTTTAAGGCACTGTGGACTAATAACCCTCTTTGAAACAACGCACTCCATTTGGCACAAGAGAGATGTTTTTATGGAAGGTGCATTATAACTACTTAATTTTGTTACTGAATAGACATTGGAGATGCTTTTATATATACTGTTGTTGGATTATGCCTCATGAACAGCTCAACTTTCAGAGCAGACCACAACTTCCCCCTTTGTTCCCAAAATGACTCTTTCAGCAGGTGTACAAGGAACAACCACCACAGAAGTTCTCCTTGGCAGATTTCGCTACACTACTGAATTTCATAGCTGGAAGAGTCTCTTTTCTCTGCTGCTTGAATATGCAAGCAAGGTGGATCGGCTATGTGAATGTGGCCCAAGGTTGAAGTCTCCTTCCTCTCTGAACATCTGAAGAGCTCATTTGGCAGATGTCACCCATTTCAAAACTGGGATGCATTACCATTCCATTGATGCCACGTAACAACAGGATCAAAATCTGCCCTTCAAAGACAAAATGAAAAACTGGCTACCAGTGACAGAGCTAATATGAAAGACAATCACATTTATGAATGGATATGAATGGAGTGGCGGGAAATAAGTGTTTTCCTTAGAAAATATCACTGATATTGTTTCATGAACATGTCTGCTTGCAGACTGGCTATAAAAGTATTTTTCTATACAACCAAGGTCCTTCTTCCCCGCCTTCTTCAGTGAATAAAACAGGGTGTTACTACCTCCTTATATGTGCTGGAGATAGACCTCAAATAACAAAATACAAGGCGATTTCCTGCCTGGTACATCCTCAATAGAAGTGACAACCACATTCAAACTGCAAAATGACTGGCAAAATTTCACTTGATCAAAGCCAGACCACAGATTAAGTTTGAACTGCTGGCACCTTGAAAAGGTACCAGGTTACTTGAAAACTGAAGAGATTACGCGTAGAAAACAATGAGAAGGAAGAAAGAAGCAACCACACGAGCTGCCAGAGCAGCTATCTTTCAGAATAGAAGTGCACTTTAAACGAAACCGTGCTATTGTGCCTTCAGCACAGTTAATGCATAATAATAGGCTTTTGAATCCCTTCTACTTCAGCAAAAGCTGCAGCATGGCTCATTTAAAAGCAGCTGTATTGGCACAGGCCATTCTTTTTGCCCAACTGCATGGAAAAGAAAGTGAAATTCAATAGTTAAAATATACGTATTTTTACTGTTTTTATGATACCAAATCCAAGTAGGGATTTTAACTATACAGGAAAATTGTGTTACTCTCCAAGTTGAAACAGCACAAAAACTATAGATGATAAATTCTACTAGGTGAAGATTATCTTAAGTTAAATAAAATGGTTTTCTAGAAACAAATGGGCATGAGGTAGCAGAGCAACATCAGACTTTAAGTCAGGCCTACAGAAACCAAACAGAGAAAGGCATAAAGTCAGACATGGGTATTGCTTGAACTGTCTTTACTTTTTCTTTCTGGATATAGGAGGAAAATGCTGGACGGCAGCAGTAGAAAGACCTACTCAAACATTTATTCCTCCCCCTGCCAATTCAGGATTGTTTCCAACAGTGAGTTTTCTTGTGCTTTGTCCAAAAAACTCCATCAATCAAGAGGGAACAGGTAAAATACAAAGACACAATAATAAGGCAGAGGAAGACCCTCAAGGCTGTTCATTAGGTGACCTCTCTGGGGCCAGAATTCCCAAGAGGGTTCAGCACAGGCAAGCCAAGAGTTTCAAGGAACTCAGCTCACCACGGACACCATGTCCAGCCCTTATAAAAATGAGGGTGTTGATGCCACAAGCTGAGATCAGCTGATCAATTCTCTAAATTTTGCTTTTATTTCAGAAGGAAGCTGAATTTTGAAGAACTGTTTCAAGTTGCATATATTAAGATCTAAAAAAACAAGTGTTAAAAACCACTGGATCTATAGTGAAGTCAGGTTTTGGAGTGGAGTACTTAGCATAATTTTTTGTTCCATATACCCCTTGGTGCTTTGAAAAACTCATTTTCATATGGACAAACAGAAGCCCAACAGTTTCTCCCTGTGAGCCATGCTCATTTGGTGTAGCCAATTCTCATTACTTCATTGTAAACCACGCCGTAATTGTTTTTTACTTTTCCTGAAGCCAAGGTCCTGGAATCATGCAATTATCTAAGAATATCAGCCTTCACTTAAAACAAAAAAATCTGCTTCTAGCTTTTGTGTTTGTAGAAGAGGGCCCAAGCCCAAAAATCTAAAAGGCTTATGAAACCCAAAAGACAAACGACAAAGAGACCCAGACTTGTTTATCTTTTAAATCAACATCACAATTTTGCAGGGCCAGGTTTACACTTTCTGAGCACACAAGATTACTAGCATTACTCTTTAGTTCATATGCTTTAGCTCAAAGTCTCATATACATGCACGTTCCAGCACGAAGTTTCTGCCCAATGACGTAAAATGATGCCAACATGTTTCTTACACCATAGACTAAAGCCTACTTCACGTTTTCCACACAAGTAATCTCATCTAAAGCAACCAAGATGTAACCCTCCAGCTCCTACAACACAATTCATTTACTAAATAAGTAATTTTTCAAATGGCAGATTTGCACAGTTCTGTGATATTTTTCCCCAGACAATATCCCTTGGGGCATTTTCTCCTTAATCTACAAATTCAATAAGGAGCTGGAGTACTTCAAGAATAATCTCTTTTCGATCCTAGCCTCTACTACATACTTCAGCAGCCTCACATTTGATATGAAATCTGGTGAGCAAAACCAGCTTCTTAAAAGATTTGGAGGCTTCCACATATTTAGCAGCATCTTAAGCAGCACTTAAGATTTGAGGAAGCAAAAGTTATTTTTTTCCTAAATGCATAGCAATTATTCCAGAATAAAAATCATCTTAATCCAGAATAGAGGCATACAGCAGGAGAGTCCACTGCTGGAAGGTAAAAAAAAAATAAACATTACAATAATTCCACAATCCAAATTTACCGTCTTTCTCACACCGACTTTGTCCACGTGAAATCCTACTTCATGATTATTTAATAGCTGTAAATGAATACTGCCATGAAGCTCATACCAATTAACATAAAGAAGGAGGGACATAATCTTCACTTTGAGCAGTGCATACACAAAGCTGAGTAAAAGGCCAAAGGCCATAGAATTGAAATTAGCAAAAGGAAAGAGAAAGGGGGAAAAAAGGACATAGATTTAGTGATGTCACAGCCCAATGAATCAATCATGAAAATCACGAAAGATTAGTACAGAGTTTTTTTAGACTTTAGAAATTAAGTGTAGAAGAATGTACAGTTTAATACAAGACACGTCTCTGTAGCGTAGCCAGGTCAGCTACCAAGAATAGGAGAACTACTGTCACACAAGCTTCAGCACGTATGGTACAAGCCCTGCTGGGAGCCTGCATATATAGGTCATAGCTGGAGCTTCTGCTTCACTGCTGCTGGTACCACTGCTAGTTCACTTAAACTCAGGCCCTTCTCCATTACTGCAAAAATACTCCAGTTGTAAGTTTGGAGTGTTGCTTTCTAAAAACAAGCATCACACTGTCACAATCCTGTATGCGTGAACACTGCCTGAAACCAAGTCAGCAGAAAATCCCAAATCAGTGCATCAGAAATGTGTTTGTACCCGATGGACATTTGCACTTGGCTCAACGGGCGCCAAACTATATTGTCTGGCCTTGAGAGCCAAGAAAGGTACATTTATCTAGAGTCTCAGAAAGATACCCATGGGAAACAATCACCGTCTGTAAATATCACTGAGGTAACTATATAAAAAAAGACAGGGAATTATGGAGAGTCTCAGAACATGGTAGGAAAAGAATCAATGTCTGAAACCTAAGGAAGGAAAAAAATCAGTTAATAGATGCACTAAATTCTTAACAAGAAGAGAAATAGGAAAATCTCTTCAAGATCCCTTCCAACCTAAGCCATTCTATGAAAATGACATACTCATCTAATCATGCCTAACAGTAGCAGCTATTTAAGACAGATATATTATAAAGCACTTTCTGAGACCATATATCACAAGTTAAAAAAATCTCTAGGAACACCATCTAACATACTCTCAAAGAAACATCACACCAAGATGGTGCCCAGCAAAATGCATGTAGTTAGAAACAGCTGGTTCAAGGGATCTTTTTTAGTCTGGTCTGACTGAGGGTAGACTCCAGTGTTACCCACATCACACTTTAGAGTGCCACTCAGTGCAGTAGGACCACACAAGATATAACCAGCCGCAAAACCTACAGAATGCTTTCACACCTGCCGATGTACAAATAATACTGCCTTGCTCTTCTTTCTTAAAATAATCTCCTATCATCTTTGCCTCACTGCATCAGGTGGTTCAGAAACTGTTTTTGCTCTCCTACCTCTTGTTTAGATGAACTGAAGAGGAAAACCCATCTTCCTAATATATATTAGGCATACACAGAAAATACTTTTTTCCTGTTTATATTCTTTCTACATATATCTATTTAGGTTTGCCTCAAACTGTTAGGCAAAAAACCCCTGATGTTCAGAAATAAGGCGTATGCTTGTATTCCTG